>NW_019385355.1:226776-247302 GCF_000671375.1 Centruroides sculpturatus
GCTTCGCGTTGAATTTTCGTCGATGTTAAGCCTAACGAAGACTATTGTATCGTTAAAAATTATTTTTTTATTTTGTACAAACAAAATAAATATATTGAAAAATATAAAAACAATAAAAAATTATACTTCATATGTTAATTTAGTATCAAAAACATAAAATATTTGAGTAACCCGAGAAATAGCCGAAGATTGCAGCGCCACAGCACTATCGAAAATTTAAATTTGCCGACTGGAATGCTTTCGGATAACGGACGTTTCGGATAACCAGCTTTCGGATAAACGACGCTCTACTGTATATTTATTCACTCTGTCAATATATGTGCTTATTAAAGCATAAGATGATTGTTTTGGTTTCATCTGCTTTCTGTAAGACTATATCTTGTATCTTGTTATGCTTTAATCATGATCTACTGTTGTACAACTCTTAGTGCTCTCAGTGGAAAAAGATCTATAACTCCATCAAAAAAATAATAGTAAATAGAAAAATAGAGCTACTGTTATGAAGAATTTTCCAAAATTGTGCATTGTTTTTGGAACTTGTCTCTGGAAAGTGGCTTTTCAATGTTAAGTCTTCATGAATGTTGTCTAATCCATGGATAATCAATTCTCTTGATGTCTGGTATGAAGTCTCTGGATGCATAATAGGTGACATATGCAAACCAACAAAAATACAGTCTTAACAACGCACTTCAATGGAGTTATGTTGTCCCAAGTAATTAGATAAGGGATTTGAACTACTATATATACTTATTTACATTCTATTCATAAAATCCACTGCAGTTCTTTATTTTGTATGTATGTATACAAAATTATTAACTGAAGGGGATTATTAAACTATGAGAGAAGTAATTTTCCAACACAAAATAAATAACTAAACTTGGATTTAATTATAGTTATTTTTTTTTATTTTTAAAAATTGGTCAATATTTTTTTTCATTTTGAATCATACTTTCAACAGAGTTTTATTTTTATACTTTATAATTTTGTTTCTACAAGTGAAAATCACTGAACAAGAATTTTTATAATTGATTATTCAGACTTCTATAATCTTAAAAATCATAAATTTTGTTGCAAAAAGAATTTGAACTATCTTAAATGTGTATCTAATATAAAATATAAAATTATGGCCTTATTTATTGACATGAAATGTTTGAGTAGGAGCAAATTATAACAGAAAAATGAAATATTCAGTCAAAAGGGACATCAATTATTATCCAAAATGTCAAAAATCCCTAAAATGTAAAATATTTTATGCATTATGACATGTCAAAATTTAATTTTTATGTCTTTCAGAATGCCACATCATCTGGACAATAGATTAATTTAATCACTATCTGTTTTACATTATTTTTTCCTAATACCAATTATTTTTTTATTAAAATTGTTAGTGTAGACTAAATAAGTATAAATAATATTCAAAACTAACACTGTTCACAAAGAATTGTTTTAATAAAAACTTTACTCTAAAGCCTTAAATTATTTTCCAGTAAGGCCGAGACTACACTACCGTAAAAACGGCATAAAAACCCCTCACCATAAAAGCTTTTAATCACGTGACTCTGATATTTATGCTTGAGCAGGTTGTAAAACCAGCGTAAAAGCGAGTTGAGCAGTGTTCAGCTTTGAACGTGAATACAGCCGTAAAACGGTACCATCCACCAATCAGAAGTCAGTGAAATCTAGGTCATTGTGACACGGTGAGAAAATGGCGGAAAACAAGCTTTTGTGTACGTTCCCTCGTGGCTACTCTAGAATAGATCTGGAAAGATTTATCGAAAACATCCGAAAGTATTCGTGTATCTACGACAAGAAGTATCCCGATTATTATAATGGATGCCTAAAACACGCAATACAGACAGCCAAAGGAAAATTCTTCAATTTGGAGGAGTATATAATGAAAAAAGCTAAGCTTAATAAGTGCTGTATATTATCTTAATTAATAATACGATAATAAAAGTTAATATATGAAAGTAAATATATTATTTTTACTACATTTGTAATTATAGTACAGAAAAAACTTGTAGAATGTAATCATTGCCTTTATAACTTCGATAGTACCGTCGCCGTAAAAATTGCGCTAGCCAGACCTCCACCACAATCCAGACGCAAACGCAAATAGGTCACGTGATTAAAAGCTTTTACGGTGAAGGTTTTTACGCTCGTTTTTACGCTAGTGGAGTCTTGGCCTAACAGTTAATTTGAAACAGTTTTTTCAACTAACCTTTTTGATATTCAATTGGAGATCATCTTCATGTCTTGATTCTATTTTAAGGGTTTAGAGTGAAGTATTTACTGTATCATTTCAGTCCACTAAGTGGTGTTTTATCTTTTTTAAGAATTGTTCTAAATTATTAAAAAATGTGGATAGCAATACAAAATGCTAGGGTTGGATTGCTTTAGGTAGTTAAGTGGAGCCCCTAGTGCAGTGATGGTAATCTTAGGAGAGTCAAAATTGAATTCAAAATTTAGTAACTCCAAATTGCAGGTCAATATGAGGAAGTATGAACGTTTGGCACTTGGAAACTGATAATCCAGTCCAGTCTGGAAATAATCTACTTAAATACATATTTCACACACATCAGTTTCTAGAGTAGCTACACTTAAGCCACATAACTGGATGTTTGGCATTAGAAAAGATCTGTTTATCATAATGTTCAGTTATATCTAAATTTAAATATGTTTAGGAGTTATTTATTTTTTTAATAGAAGTTGACATTTCTGGGAATTGCTTGATTGAAAATCTAGGATCTGTGACTGACCAATTATAATGGTTTGAACTATGTTAATTACAAGGAATAAAACAGCAACATGGCTAAAGTGTGGCTTGAAAACACAATAGCTCTCAAATGTCTTATGATATAGTTTAAGTTATCTGACAAGTAAGTAATTTTTAAGCAGTAAATCTAGCTAATGTCAAAATAAGCTGTAGAAAAAAGACTTGTTATGATTAGAAACATTAGATCATATGTTAACAGCTATGCAGTAAGTTTGATTTGACAGAAAACAAGTTATTGCATAGTCATGATACCATTAACACTATAGTATTACAATTGCATTATTATATTGACCATTTGCATTTTCCACATATTTTTAATAGTATATTTTAGTGTACATATATAAATTATAACATGATAGAACTGTATGGATGTTGCTATTATTTAAATTTTCTGTATTTTAAGTTTTTATAGGATGAAATAAATAATGAATGCTTTTGGTATTGAAGTCATAAAAAAATGAAATATGAAGCTCTCTTTTTAAACATTATTCAGTGTCTTAAGATAAAATGGAAACAAAATTATTGTTGTTGTAGAAAAATATTGTCTTTTTAAATTCTTTTTACTGTATTAATGAAAATAAATCTTTTATTAAATTTGGTACTCTGATTATGAAAATAATCTCCAAACCTTTGTATCACTTGTAGTTTATATGTTACTGCAACATAAAAACTGTGTGTGTAGAAATAATTTTTTACAAAAATTTTTCTAAATAAACTCAGTAGAGAAATAACTGATTTGAATCTGTAAAATTATAGATTCATATAAATTTGAATCCATAAAATTATAGAATTTATACAAAAATACAACAAGATGAAACTAATCTATATTTAAATCTAGTAATACTTTTCAGTCTGAGCTTATTTAAATATTGTAAACTTAAAAAAAATTAAGAAATTAAAAAAAAAAAGCTATTTTTTCAATTACAATAACTTCTGTTATTTTCTTGAAAGTTTTAAAATTCTCTCTTTGTTAAATGAAATAACATTTGAGATGCCTTTGATATTTAATGCATTTTGTGTGTTTTAGACTATTATTTTTTGATTGAGTTGGGTTAAATTAGTGAAATGGTATTATCTGTGAAACTATTATTATGTTACTGTAAGTGTCATGGTGATTTTTGAATTACTCCGTTGAATTCTTATTCAATAACAATAAAAAGAGCATACATAATGTCTTAGGGATTGATGGAATAATAAGCAAGAATTCTTTCAGAAGAAAACGCGTAACAGTGAACATGTTTTTATATAACAAATGAAATCTTTATTCATTCTTGTAATATTGTTTATAAGTTTTCTTGACCCAAAAATTTTTGGTCCTAATTATTTTCTTGTTATTATGGAAGTGATAGTTTGATCACTGCTGACTTTGACATTCTGTTCTTGACACTGCGTGTATTCTTCATTTTTTTTTTTTTTTTTGAAAGTGCTGAAGTTGATCAAAATAAAGACTACAAATACTTCTAATATTGGTTTTCTTAATTGGCTGTTATTTTTATTTAATATTGATTTAGATATCCAGATAAATGGAACCTATGTGTTCTTGATATGTTTAATACATCTAACTTATGAGCTTTGTGAAAAACAAAACATCTGTTAACAAAAACAATTTTTTTTATGTATTAATTCAATACTCTTGATTCAATAGTGATACTATTTCCAGACTTATTACACCAGGGTCAGGGTTCTTTTAATATTCTTTTACTTTATTAGCTTGTATTTCTCCAATATGCATTTCAGGCATATGTCCCTCTTCAGTTGAGTTATGGTTCTAACACAAAAATAAAACTATTTATTAAAATTTTTACAATTGCTGAGAGGTAAAACCTTTATTCTAACTTCCTTATTTTTTTTTATTCTTAACCATTACCAATCATCAATAACACCATTATAACTATGGTATTCATTTTATTTACTGTACATTATATTATATTGCTTCCTCTGTTGACATCACTCTATGAACTATCAATTTGTATTCCTGTATTGTTGTGTATTCTGATTTTTTAATTTTATTATTTCTACAATCCCTGACAAAAAGGATTTGTTCTTGTCAGCCCTGATGAGGGTAATGTTGTTCCTTCATAACCAAAAGATGGCTCTATGTAGGTTACCCCTTAGCTTCATCTCTGGTGTTAATATCTCATTTGTGATCTTCATAGTCACCATCCATCTGTAGTATTCCTTCTGTGTGTTGGAGAGACCATTCAAAAGGATTTCCAGGTCCAGAATGAAAGATCCAGTATCTTTACTAGAGGGAGGAGGTGTGAACATCTGTCCATACTTGAGAACCTGCTGTACAAAGGAGAGGATTGAGACACCATCCCACACTACAAATGAGAAAGAGGGCTGGTTATGAACCTTTGGCACTTGGAAACTGAGTATCCAGTACAGTTTTGTTTTGTAATGGATGGTCAGACTGGTCCAGGTCTTTCTATTCTATTCCATAAGAAAAAATTGCAGCGTATGGGCCCTCGTTAGACATGCATATACACACACTTTCTCCCTATAGCAATGTGACGATGAGTTGACACACGTAAAAAATATAGCTGTAGCACATGGATATAGCACATCAATGGTACCTAAGATAGCAGATAAGATTGCTAGAGACCAACATGATCCTCTGAAGAGATAAATGTGCTATGTAATGATCAACACAGTAGAGAGGATTGCCATGTGCTAACTTTTCACTCCTATCTGAAGTCAGTGTTCAATGCTATAGTCAAGAAAAGAGACATAAATATTACAGATGATGTCCTACCATTTTCACACTTCTTAAGAATGCAAAGGATCTGCCCACTCCACTTAAGCTTCCAGGGGTGTATTGCATGCCTCTGAAAGATATGAGATTTCATGTGGACCTCATATATATAGGCTCCACAAAAAGACTGGTGGAGAAACAACTGCAAGAGCGTGCCACCGACATAAGGCATTCACGGTTATCCATGTCCCTGTCAATATATGCCTCTGACCTAGGTATTACAACAAGTTAGCATCCTGTAATGACACAATGCACTGACTGCCTTAGATTCTTGGAAGCACTAGAAATTTTTAAGACAAGTTTAAATAGCTTGTGTATTAATTACAAGGAAAAACTTTCTCTGTCAGTAGCTTGGCAAGCCCTTTATGAACTGGTTTTATAATATTTAGTTATTGTAGGGCCTATGGTGCATGCCTGTACTTACGCATGGTGTTTTATTCCTTTTTGCGTAATGTTTAGGCAAACAATCCAATTCCTCCCATTTTTAAATTTGTTCCAATCACAATGGATATTTCAATACAATATGATGATTTGATATTTTTGAACATTCAAATTTTTATTTTAAATTGGTGTTCCATCAAAGAAAGGACAACGTTCACCTGAAGCAGGACTCTGGAGGAGCCCACAAACATTAGTGAAGTGAATTTTTTTTCAACACTGGACCTTAGATTTTGGATGAGAAATAATTATTATGATTACAATGTTTTGAAACTACTGAGTATTGATTTTAATATTTTATAGAATTTATATGCTCTTTTAATCTTATTTTAAGGAATTTTCTTGTTTCACCTATAAGTATATATATTTTTTTATTTAACTAACTATGATTAAATTCATAAACTAAGTTCTTTTTATGTTTCTTGTGTCCCTTGTCATATTTTTTTTGAACTTCTAAGCAAATTTTTCTCCTTCATACTATATTGTTTTTATGTTTTTTAATTTGTTCAAACATGTAATAAATGTTAATAAAAGTTGTTATTTTTGTGTTAATAGAGAGGTTGAGGCGCACGTTTTAAACGTGTACGTGTGACGTTCGGCGCCGCTTTCCCGTAAGCCTAAAAGTTTGACAATGGTGTTTGGATAGTCGGTGGAATCACGCTCGACAGTCCATACACCATCGTCAAACTTTTAGGCTTATGGGAAAGCGGTGCGAACGTCACACGTACACGTTTACACGTTTAAAACGTGTGCCTCAACCTCTCTAATAAGAAAATTTTATTATTATAATTCCAACTGAATAGGGGCATATGCCTGTGCAAATGTATATTGGAGGAATACATGCTAATAATGTAAAAGAACAGTAAAATACCCTGCCCCTGGTGTAATAAATGTGGAAATCGAGAGTAGTGAATTGCCACATAAAACAGGCAAGAAGTAGTATCAAGAAAAAAATAGTTTTTTTAGAATGGATTATTCATTTGAAATTATAACAATACTATTAGAATTTTTTCAGAAACAGTAACAAAAATTAAATTATACTGCTAGCTTATTTAAAATTGTGTTATTGTTTGTTTAGTACTATGTATTGAACTTGATTTATATGCAATTATAATAATAATAATAATTGTTTTCTACCACTGCTCTAACAAGACAGTAGGCAAAGAACATTTTTCAATAACTGGCCTTAACTGTTAGCTAGATTTATCATCTTGGCAAAAGTAAATAGTCATGGTATTTTGGGTGAAGGGATCACAGGATATTGCATTTGGGTCTAATATTAATAGGTATGTTTTGCATTTGTAACAGATGTGGTAAACTTCTTGACTCTAACTTTTGCATTTCATTACAATGTAATGTGGCCCTGTGAGCATTCAGTCTCAATATACAGTAGAGCGTCGTTTATCCAAATCAATTGGGGACTGGAGTGATTCGGATAACTTATTTTTCGGATAACGAATCATGTACGAAAAAATATATTAATTTATCCCATGTTGAAATTTCTCTCCGTTGCGTGTCGCTTTGCGTTGAATTTTCGTCGATGTTAAGCCTAACGAAGACTATTGTATCGTTAAAAATTATTTTTTTATTTTGTACAAACAAAATNACTAAGAATTACTTTCTTTATTATTTGAGAGAGATATTTTTATCTTTATAATTATTTCTGTAAAATACAATAGGATGAATCTATACAAAGATATGTAAATAAAGCAATATTTATTTTATTAAGAAAGGATCAAAAGAAAAATGATGAAATTACTAATTAGCAGTTCAATGGGAGCAATTATTCAATGAATATAGTGTAGCTATCACAGGTACCAACATTTAACAAAACCACATGTAGTTTTCAAACCTATTCAATAGTTTAGAAGAAAAAATATATTTCTTACTAGATTATACATATACTTGAGTCCATATCTTCTATCCCTTCACACGCTTATTGTAGAGGAATTAACAAGTCTACAGCAGAACCATCCTTTTATTTGAGGCTACTGTCTGCCAACAAATGTAAAAAAGTTAAAAAGTCCTCTAGCGGTAGCGCACACAATTCATAAAAATTAATAATTACATTAACAAAATTTTTGTTAATGTAACTATTCAATAGTTTCTTTACCTGAGTGTCATCAGATACATTAGCTAGTTATAAATAATATACATTTGAAATGTATTTATCTTTCTCCAAATATGATTTCTTATTATTAATATGCACAACAAACATAAACATCATATACAAAAATAAAAAGTATAACAATTAGTGTGATATTACATATAATTATTAACTAAGCCTGAATCTGGAAAGTATGTTGTCTTAATTATGTTGTAATTTGGCTAGATATTTTAATATAGAAACTAATTAATTTGGATTAAAGATAGGTATTAGACTGCCATATTGTGGTAATGTTAATAATAATTACATTAATTTAGAAATAAATTTAATAATTTTGAATAATCTGAAAGAAAAGATTAACTAAAGCAGAGATTGAACTTGCTTATGCAGATGCATTATCGGTTATACTACCTGGATCTCTGATTCACTTCCAGACCTATTAATTTGAACTAAATCATCAGATTAATTAATGTGTTGACTGATGATGACTTCATGCCTGACTGACTTAGCTTTCAAATTATTTTAAATTAATGTATTTATTAACATTAGCAGAAGATTGTAATCTAACATCTGTCAAATTAATTAATTTTTATGTTGATATGTAGCCAAAAGATTGCCAAATATCAAAGCTGGATTTCATCTATCTATCTTTGAGTCTGATTATTATGATTAGTAGTTTTCATCCTTACATTGGAATGATAGCTGCATTTATATTAAGCTTTCAAAACACTAATGTTAAATGTTGATAATGAACATTTAGAGATATTCAGAAACATTTAAAAATAAAGAATAATAGCATCTGATAAAATTTAATAAACAGAAATTTTGTATGTGCATAGTTTAGCATTTGTAACTGTTTATTGTATTCACAAAGCTAAAATTCACTTACTTTCAGAAGAATTATTAAAAAGTAATGAAACAACAGATAGATAGACAATTAAACAATTTTTAATGCTTTTATTGTAAATGTATTTCAGGCTACAGTAATTTATATTTCTAACCATCAGGTTCACTAATGGATAATATCTTATAGTTTCTCTTGTTATTATAATAGGTGCATATATACTTATTTCCACAGATAATAAATGTTTATGAATGTCATTGTGTATTATGAGCAGATTTTAGTTTTTCTTTAATCTTTACAAATCAATAATGTCATCTAAATAAAAAATTCCAGTGGCAAAATATTAAAAAGACTAGAGGAAGTATTGACCTTCAAAGACAAAATTAAAGTACTGGAACATTTTGAAGTTGGAAGTTTAACAGCTATGGTTGTTCATGCTTTCATCATAAATATATTATGAAAAGAAGAGATTAAAAATACAGTGTAGAGTAGAATTTTTTTCCCAAAAGGCAAATATTTCAAAGATTATCACAGAACAACCATTAAAAAAAATGGAAATATACTATAATAATTAATTTTAAAATCGTATTTTTTTTTTCATCAATCTGTAATTTTGTTTTTTCAATANAAAAAAAATATACGTATTTTGGAAATGTTGAGTCGGATTAGTCTAGAATCGATTAATTTTATGGAAGAAAACCTTTCAATCAGCCGTAGTCCGGAAACTTCTCACGTGTCAGGCTGTGATTGGAAGGACTCGTAAGAAATCGGATTCCTAAAGAATGGAACGTATCTATGATCTTATAGGGGGGTCGACTGTAGATATATCAGCTTTCTCTGACTCCCATTATCTGTGCAAATTTACAAAAGAAAATGTAATTTAAAATAATGTGGAGCAAATTAATAATAATTAATTTTAAAATCGTATTTTTTTTTCATCAATCTGTAATTTTGTTTTTTCAATATATTCTCCCTTCTGTGTTTGTAATTTTCATATTGGCAACATTTTGGAAAAATTCAACCCCAAAAATATAGAGCTTCTATAAACATCAACTCACAAACCCGACGTATCTTTAAGTTGTGAACATTCTTCTTTCTATGTTCCTGGAGACAAAATTGTTTTTACTTCTCACTGTGAGGGTAATTTGTGTAGCAAAACCAGTCAAACAACTTTTCCTTTGGCTGATTTCGTCTCAGACTGATTAAGAGAATTTTGGCCAGTCTCATGTTAGAGTTGTAGCCTAACAACTTCCAAATTATCAGGTCCTGCTCCAAGCCAATTTTTTTCTTCTAGAAAATTCTAAATTAATTTTAATTTTATTATAATTATTAAATCTAGTATGAGATAGCAGCATAACTGCCTACCTCTAGACAAGTTATTATTTAATTAATTACAGTCATATTATTACCTGATAATTTAGTAGTCATTTGGCTATAGAGCTTCTACTATACTTTCTCAATTTTCTTCTGTTATTGTTTAATTAAAAATAGTTATTGTTTAATATACTTTGTGTATTTTTATATTCCATATTTTAAAAATTGAGTTCACTGATGATCCAAAAATTAGGTTTGATTTGGTATTTTTTCACAAAAAGGAAGAAAAAAGTTGTTTTAAATAGAAAATATGGAGTTGTGTGATAAGGAGACATTGTCTTAAATTTTTATAAAACAAGATAGAAGATGCTTTAGATGAATTGTCATTATTCAATATAAAATATCTTGGAATAGGATGATTCACTATACGAGGTATAATGTGTATCTTGTAACAAGTCATCTGAATGAGATATTTAATGATTATTAGATTGGAATTAACAGTTTAATAATTAGTTATCAAGAATGCTAGCTCTTTTGTTTTCATTTTTCCTTTAATAAAAATTTTTTAGCTTCTCTGTACAGTAGAAAATTTTCAAGATTGAATCAAGCAAGCAATACAAAACATCATTTAGCAAATATTAACTAATGTTATGAAAGAAATCATCCAAAATTAATTAGGCTCTTTAATAACTTAACTGGAAACTATTTTTTGAGCGTTTAAAAATATTTTTCATTAATTAATTTTAGGTGTTGATTCATTTTTTCCATTGTTTAAAAATAACTAGTATTTTCCTAACTGGATAAATATAACAAACCAGATGCCAGATTTTGTGGTTTAGGTTATTTAAAATTGTTTCCTTATATTTTTTATGATTTTCATCAAGTTAATAAATCAAATTTTGTTAATCGTTTTTTTTTTCCCTTCTTCAAGGTTGATACTTCCCTTAATTGATATTTTCTGTGCTTGTTAATATTTTTTCTTTAAGTATTTTAAAAAGGAAATGCCAAAATAAAATTGTTTTTCAGTTTACTAGTAGAATTAGAATTCAAAAAAGAATTGATATATTGATACTTAGGCAAAATGTTTATTTGAAATAAAAGTTGAACCAGAATTAAAGATTTTACTATTTTTTTTTTTTGTTTTTTCATATACATAAAAACATTTGTATTAAACGTTTTTAACTGTTCAAAGGTTGTTTCTGTGTAATTAGAGAGGTTGCAACTGATGTTTTCATCTCTAAAATGCGAATGTCAAACGTTGAGCATCCTGTAAGCCTGGAAGATTGACAATGGCATTTGGAACATCGAGCATGATTCTAATGACTTTCCAAACACTATTTTCAAACTTATAGGCTTACAGGATGCTCAATGTTTGACGCTTACGTTTTAGAGATGAAAACTTCAGTCACAACCTTTCTATTGTTTATTGACAGTTGTTTAATTACTTCACACTCATTGTTTGTCTATATAAAATACCATTAAAATTGCTTAATAAACAGAAGGAATATTTTAAAATTCTATTAATCAACACTGTAGCAAAAGTACTTGTAGTAATTATTTACCATTTATAAATTTTTCTAAATTCTATATATTTTTTATATTATTTATTGTGTGATGTTTTGAATTACGAAAAATCTTTTATGATAAAATTCAATGAAAATAAATTACACATTGTTGTTTTTATGAAAAATGTAAATATTTTGAATTCACTGCATTGAATGGAGGATCAGAAGTACAGAAAATTTGATGTCTGAACCATAATAAATTAATTAAAATATAGTGAAATAGGGAAAACATTATTTTTTCCTTTTTTATTTCTAGATCACTCTTCTAGGTCACATTGTCACCCTGTAGAGTCAGATAGATTATATATAATTCATCTTTTCTAAAATCTATTTTGTGTATATCCTGTTGTCACCGATTATGCAATAAACAGTTAAATGGTTTCTGACATTGTATTTATTGTATATCATTCCATAGGCTAGAAACAATCATGGTACCTGTGATACTTAATTCTTTGATTTATCCTTTGCTTCTATTAAATTTTTTAAAATTTCAATATGTAACCAGTTTAAACACCATTATTTTCTAGGAATTATCACATCCACAGATTTCAAAATTTCTAGCCAATCAACAACTTTATTTTACCCAGAATTTGGAAGTTACAATATTGTAATTTCTGAATTGCATCTTACTTTTTTATTACACATACTTAAGTCCTATACTAGCAGTTATTGTAACATGTATGTAATGTTTAACAAATGTAAATCCAACATTTAACTCTAACAAATATCTGACTAAGTGCTAAATTGTTCTACTACATCAACGTCTTTTACAGTATTTTATATTTTTATTTTATTACAAAAGAACATCTTTCATTATATTTTATATAATGAAAGATGAATGAAATTATAAAATATAATGTTGAAATAAAAAATAATTAAAAAAAAAAAATAAATAAATAATATAAAAAAGATGTTGAAATTATATTTTATATAATGAAAGATGTTCTTTTTGAAGTAATTTTAATGAGTAGTTACACTTTTTGACATTAAATGACCATTTATTGCACATTAATTTAAAATTGAAAAGTAATAAAATAATTATTGATTGATTTATTATACAAAGAAAATTTTTACTTTAAAAATATTTTAATCATCTTCAACTTTGCTATGAATAATTTTGTAAGTTAAGTGGTAAATTATATCAGGAATAGTTATATTTCAGCAAGTTTGTTTATTTTTTATTTTAATTAGAATGAATTAAATAAATACATTCCAAGGGAACACATTCAATGTCATCTCTCACAGTGATTTGACACTACTAATATAAAAGCTAACCTTTTTTTCCAAGTAAATACCAATTTTCAAAATAATTTACTTTCTTATAATTTTATTTATAACTTTACTGGTAGCTGGTTAGTTATTTGACATCTGTGAGCTGAAATTGTCTGATGAGTTAAAAGAACAGTTTAAGTAAAGGAGAAATGTTTGTTCTTTTTACTTAAATTGTTGATTTCCTTAAAGAAAATTGACTGTCATTATTTTGATTTCCAGGCAGTTGTCTTGCTGTCTTCCTTGAGATCACAATTCAAAGAAAGTTGATTTAATGGTTTATAAGGTACTGGCTGAGCACACTTTTACTTACATCTTCAGGTATCTTCTCCTGTTAGGAGGTTGACAACCATTTTATACCATCATGATCTACCTTGAGCTTGAGCAATCTTCATATGTCAAATATGTCTCGATGTTCCTGGTGTTTAACCAGTTCATTCTCAGCCTAACCCTTCCTCTTTGTTCGTCTATCATTCCTTCCAGTAGCAGTTTTTGTAGGCTTTGGTGATGCAGTACATGCTCCAGATATCTCACTTTTCTTTTCCTTATTATCTCCAATAAGGTTCTTTTCTGATTTGCAGTTGCCAGGATATCTTCATTTGTTCTTCTTGTCATCCAAGGAACTCTCAGCATTCTTCAAAGCATTCACATTTCAAACGCCTTTAATTTCTTCTCATTATTTGCATTCAGGGTCTAACTCTCTGCTCTGTAAAGCAGGGTTGACCAAACATAATATTTTACCAACCTGGTTCTAATTTGAATACTAATCTCCCTTGATGTCGACACTTGCTTCATGTTTGTAAATGCAGTCCTTGTAATTCCAATCCTTTTTTCAATTTCCCTATCATTCCTTCCATCATCTGTAATATATCCCAGATAGACATAACTTTTGACCTGCTTCATTTTAATGTTTCTGATTTTAATATTTACTTTTGGGGTTTCTCACTGGAAAATACCAATAGTTTTGGTCTTTTTGCAATTCCGTGTTAACCCCAATTGATTGCTCAATTTTAATATTTCCTCAATCAGCATCTTTAGATCCCATTCATTTTCTACTAATAGCACTGTGTCATCAGCATACCTTAGATTGTTGAAATTCCTGCCCCCTATATTTATCCCTTTTAGATCTTTAACCTGACTTAAAATTCTTTCTGCAAAAAGATTGAACAAAATCGGAGACAGCACACATTCCTGCCTTACTCCCTTTGTATTGGGAAGCTTTGTGAATATTTTTTGCTTATCCTTATTGCTGCACTTTGTTCCTAGTATAAATTGGTGAGTAATCTGATATCCATTCCTTTTCTGATAGACATTTAATAAGGCAATCATGTTTCACGTTATCAAATGCCTTTTGTATAGTCAATAAAACACAAATACATATTTTTTTTGGCTTTCTAGACATCTTTCAATAATAGTTTTCAGACTGAAAATACCTTCTCTTGTTCATTTATTTACTTGGAAACCATTTTGTGTTTCACTTATGCCTTAAGTCAATCTTCTTTTGTTTCTCTTTAACAAGATATAAGTTAGAATCATTTCCACATGACTAATTAGGCTTATGGTTCTAAAATCCTCACACTTATATGCTTTTGGTTATTTTGGGGATTGGAACAAATATAGACTGTTTGAAGTCTTCAGGAAGGTATCTCAATTCATAGATGTCCTTAGCGAGGGCTTTGATGCCTCCATCATCTAGAGCTTTTATCCATTCAGGCTCTATATTGTCTGGGCCAGCAGCCTTACTGGGTTTAAGTTTATCAATAGCTTTTACAACTTCCCACTTGAGTATTGGTGGGCCTTATAAATCTCTGGGATATTCAATCACCTCTCTGTCTTGGAATAGTTCCTTTTTGTATTCATACTACCTTTTAATTATTTCTTCTACCTCCAAGATTATTCTTCCATTTATATCTTTAATACCTTGACGTTGAAAGCTCTGTTTTCTAAAAGTTACTTCTCTTATTTTTTCATGTAGTTCTTTTATTTTATTTTCTTTATCCAAGCTTTCAATTTCTTTGTACAGTATTTCTTGTTAAGCCAATTTTCTCTTTCTACACTCTCTTTTTATTGATCTTGCTAAATTTTTATAACCTGGTTTATTTACTTATACAGCCAATAAAAATTCTTAAGTTCCTAAGGTTTCAAAGTGTGTCTAGTCTGTACCTTATGTGCCATAAAAGAAAACAGCTAGCCTTGGTGATGGAAATGGAATTCTTTTTATTTGAAACTAGCAGACCCCGCCATGCGTTGTTGTGGCTCAAAATGTATCTATTATAAATGTATAACACTTCCCCCGTGGGGGGAAATTTTTCGAAAAATCCCTTCTTAGTGTACATTCTCTTGACGTACCCTATTAAAACGCAATCAAAAATGCAAAACCCCGCATCTAAAATAGTATAATAGAAGCCAAGTTCTTTACGATAAGCCTTAATCCTGTCTCTCTCCTCCACGGGGGAATATCGAAAAATCCCTTCTTAGTATACATTCTGTTGACATACCCTATTAAAACGCAATCAGAAACGCAAAAAACCGCATCTAAAATAGTATAAATAGAAGCAATGTTCTTTACGGTAAGCCTTAATCTTAACCATCTCCCTTCAGTGGGGGGAATTTTGACATGTATATTATATAAAAACACGTGTGTATTCGAATGCAGCGTTGTGTCAAAATTTCAAAGGAATAGGTAGGAACAAACGAACATTACATTTTTATTTATATAGATAGATAGAAGATGATTGCTTTAGTTCATTTTCACAGAAAAGCATAATGCCTCACAGAAAAGCAAACTTAGGGCATCGTACTCGTAGCGCCATCTGTTGGACATAAAAGCCTTAACTTAGATTATATCTTTTAATTTATATGAATGTTTAATAGAATAATATATAGCCTGTGTCCACCCTGAAGTTCCATTCTAAATATTGGTGAAAGAATTTTTGAAATCAGATGAGTAGTTTTGGAGATTATCTGCTACATCCAAATTTATTTACTTACTTACATACTTACTTACAAACATTACCTCTTTATAATATTAGCATAGATTTACAACATGCTGTCATTTTCATTTGTTATATCTCCAACTTTCCAAGTTGGTTTAATATTTGAGCAATTTCAATAAAAAATATAACTTTTTGATAACACTCCTGTTCATACAAAAAATATTAGTAACATTGATAGAAGAAAAATAAGACTATATTTAAAGAATTTAATTGAACAGTTATAAATAATAATCAGACTCAATAATGGATAATTTTTATAACAATTTCATTTTCATAAATATTTAATATACAGTCGACCCCCCCTATAATTACGATTCCTATAAAACTACGAAAAAATATACGTATTTTGGAAATGTTGAGACAGATTAGTGTAGAATCGATTAATTTTATGGAAGAAAACCTTTCAATCAGCCGTAGTCAATAAACTTGACACGTGTCGGGCTGTGATTGGAATGACTTGTAAGAAATCGGATTCCTAATAAATTGGAACGTATCTATATCTTATAGGAGGGTCGACTGTATATAAAGTTATTTAATTGGTTAAGATTGCTCAATAGTTAATTTAAAAATGCATTATTTTGAATGCAAATAGAACATATAAAAAAATAACCTTTTTACTGAAATTTGCCTGAAACACACATGGCAATTCATATACAAATTAAGCTTATGTAGGCAATCAGGTGGTCTATTATGTTATTCCATCTAACAACTAGGACAAGCTATGTATTTTTAGGAATGTTTTTTTTAACAAAATATAAATTAAGAAAATTTTCTAATTTAATATTCATAAATCAGAAATTTTTAAGGGAATCAAGGACATGATTTACTGAAAATATCCCTTTCACACATTTCCAGCACAAGAAGTTTTATCTCAAATGTTTTCAGTCAATTTCAGAGGTTTACTTCAGGTTACAATTGCAGATTTTTGAATACTGGCTGAGAATTTTAATTTTTGAATGTTCTATTCATTTCCATTCTATAGATTTATATGTATTTGTACCTTTTATATGTATTTTATTTAATCCCTGTTGTATTGTTTTATGTACAGTGGAACCTCGGTATACGACCTTAATCCGTTTCTGATATTTGGACATATACCGAATAGGACATATACCAAACCAACCTTTCCCATAAGAAGTAATGTAAAAATGATTAATCTGTTCTCACGTAAAAAAAAATGGCTGGCTTTAAACACCTCGCTTTCCTGGCTAGTTCCTGCTTGATTTTTCATGAGATTAGCATGTATCTTTTTAGCTTTCTCGCAAATAATTGCTTCTGATACGCTATCACCAGCACACTGTTTTTCAGTTATCCAAAGCAAAAGCAATTTCTCAACATGATCTAATGTCTTCGATCTCTGTTTAAAAATTGATTTAACTCCTTTCGCAACATTAGCAGATTTAATAATGTCTTTATTTTTCACGATTGTCAATATCGTCGTTCTCGGAATACGGTATGCAACAGTTAAATCTTGAACATGCATGCCACGTTCATATTTCTCAACAATTTATTTTATCAGTTCCATTGTGATTCTAGTAATTTTTTAGTTTTCTGTCGCTTTTCATTTGCCTTTTTGCAATTCATGATTAATAAAAATAATAAAATTTTACTTATAAATTAAAATCAGAAGAAATTTAACAAAGTTATAAACTGTGGCACCGCAAACGTCTAGTCTGGTGTAGTACACCAATAGTGCTACTTGTTCGTAGAGGGCGCGTATAATTGAATTAAGTTGTATACCAAGCAAAATTTGTTTCGTCATTAGAGGTTGAGAAACACTGCTCTACTGTATATACAAAATCTTCTCCAATGCTAAAGATGAAGTAAATAATGAGAGGGTGGAGTATACTCTGTCCCCATTCACGACAGTTGCTTTGACAGAGATTTGACATATATGGGCTCCACAAATAGATCATGGATTCAAGGGTTAAAGAACATCAGTATAATATCACCACAATAAACTTGGTACTGCTCTGGCCGAATATGACAGCAAGCCAGGGGTGTCTGTTAAACAGAATGAACCAAGGCTGTTAAGATGGATATTTGACATACAAAACTGAGGACCTTAGAATTGGTTATGGTCATAAACTTATATCTATAAATTTATGACCATAACCAATACTTATATTTATAAGTTTATGACCATAGCCAAGTCTGCTGCTATAATCTTTATGAATTTTAATTCTTTTATAGTGTCCTTAAAGTCTATAAAGTGTGTGCATGTTGTTACCAATGTTCTAAATGTGACCAAGTCGTAATTATAAGGATCATTGGAAAGGTATGAAAAAAGGACAACATGTGATTTGTGATATACATGTGTTTCAGTATGTTCCTTATTTAGCATTATATTAACATCAGAAAGTGGACTTCAGTATTGCTGTCTTGGTCCAGTTTCAGGCAGGGATGGAGAGTCTAAGTCAGGAGTCAAATCTTTTTATGGGAGTTGGAATCAGTTTTAAAAAATACTGACTTGGGAGTTAGAAGTTGTGTATTTTTCTGCCAACTCCCCATCCCTGGTTTAGGGTTAATCCATAGAGATTTTCATTAAACATTTGCAATACCTTGCTTAAATCAAGTTTTGATTTCCAACTAATTAAAATATAATCTATATATAGCATATACGTGATGATGATAGATGTGAATTGCTGCAGTGCCTGGTTTCTAATTATCTGACAACTCTGTCACATAAGTTCCCTTATAAGGGGCTTTCCATAGGGACACTGCATCTTTGCAGATATGTCTGCTTATTAAAATTAAAAATTGATGTGTCAGGAAGCTTGTGTGTCAAATCTAATATTTAGTGGAGGTGTGGGATGAAGCTGATGAAACAGTATGAAATAAATGTTGTGTGACTCATAAAGGAAGTTGCGTTAATAATAAAGAATCTGATGCACTGTTGATGTATGGTGGGTGCTTGTTGATAACCCCCTTAAGTGCAATGATAAATAGTTAGATTTAAATCAATTTTCATTTTTATTTATTATAAATTAATTTTATGATCTTTTTGTTAAATGTTTATTTGTATTTATTACTACTTGATTAGTTTGCTATTTACATCATTTGGTAACTGTGTCAGCTTAACTCTTTAAACACAAAATTGGCCTTATCCATTCAAAATGAAATCAGTCAAAGGAAAAATTTGACTGGTTTTGCTATAGAAGTTCTCCTTGTAGCCTGAGGGGTAAAACTAAATCTATATAACAATTTTTATTATTTTTATCTGTATTTTGTATGTAACTGAAGGTTATTATTCAATAATCAAACTTAAAGAATAGTTGCTATGGGAGCAAATGAATACTTGTCTCTTCAACTCCAAGTCTGAGTCAAAAGTGAAGTCTTTCTGTGTCTCCTATCTCTACATAAAGAACTTCCTTCTCTTTTGTTAATCCTTTCCATAAATTCATGCAGAGTCCACAGAGGAAGTTAGCGGATGGTCCTTTCGAAGGACAAATTGTAGACTCCACCTGCGGCCTGGTGTGATTTATTTACATGTTGCTTCTTTGTAAAGTGTTGGTTTCAGTTTCGGTAGGGACAGAACATTTTGTTATATATATACACAGATTGATATGACGTCTGCAGAATAGAAATGAATAGAACATTTCAAATGTAGAAGGTATGGTTGCTGTATGTTCAAATTCTGTGTGTAGCATCCTTGTAATCCAAAATTGCCATGAACCTTACTTTGTTTTTTGTATTTTTAACAGCACTGAAGAGGGGTTGATAACATAAACCAACCCAAAATGCATTTGAATAAAAAATTGTTTTAAATAAACCGTAACATTTTCCTAACTAATTGCTGTTTGGTTGTCTACCAAGAATTATTTTTTGGATTACAAGGATGCTACACATAAAATTAGAACATTTCAAAATTTAAATTCTCGGCCAGCATTCAAAAAATGACATTTTTCCTAGAAGCAGACCTCTGAAAGAGGCCAAAAACATTTGTGACGATAAAAGTTTATGCTGGAAGTGTGTTAAAGGTATATTTTCATTAGGTTACTTGTTTCAGCTCCTGTATTCTGATAATATTAAGGACATTATCTTTTGCATGATAATCATATTGTGTCAAATGAATTTCATTATTTTTTTATGGGAGAAAAGCTGAATTGATAATGAAAAAGTTTTCATCTATGTTCTTTTAATCTCCAGACAAAATTTGTACAGTAGACCCCCCTATAACGCTTAGATACGTTCCACGCTAACCGAAAATTACGTTGTAGGAATGATTAAATACGTGAGCAAATCGCAGCCCGATAGGTGGGAACTTTACGGACTAAGGCTGTACGAAAGGTTTTCTACTATAAAATTAACCGATTCTAGACTAATTCCACTCGACATTTCCAAAATACGTATAATTTTTTGGGAATAATCTGTATAAACTATGCTATAAACAAAAAATTATAGGATTACTTACACCGTTCGACTACGCCGTTGCTTAAAGCTGGTTTTCATCGCGGAACAG
>NW_019385355.1:249819-265386 GCF_000671375.1 Centruroides sculpturatus
CATAGGCTGTATATTATTCCGTTAAACATTCATATAAATTAAAATATATAATCTAGGTTAAGGCTTTTATGTCCAACAGATGGCGCTACGAGTACAATGCCCTAAGTTTGCTTTTCTGTGAGGCATTATGCTTTTCTGTGAAAATGAACTAAAGCAGATCATCTTTTATCTATCTATATAAATAAAAATGTAATGTTCGTTTGTTCCTACCGATTCCTTTGAAATTTTGACACAACGCTGCATTCGAATACGCACATGTTTTTATATAATATACATGTCGAAATTCCCCCCACTGAAGGGAGATGGTTAAGATTAAGGCTTACCGTAAAGAACATTGCTTCTATTTATACTATTTTAGATGCGGTTTTTTGCGTTTTTGATTGCGTTTTAATAAGGTACGTCAAGAGAATGTACACTAAGAAGGGATTTTTCGAAAACTTCCCCCCCTTCATGGGGGAATTGTTATACATTTATAATAGATACATTTTGAGCCACAACAACACATGGCGGGGTCTGCTAGTATTTATATATTTATGTAAGAGTATGAAAACAGTTTTATTATATGCCATATTTTTTGTCTTATAAGTTGCATTGTTGTATTAACACATCACATTTTTCCTGTTGATTTTTTGGAGAAAAACATATTCTTTATAGTATAAAATACATCCTAATTTTCAGATAAATTTTAGTTACAAAATAAGTGCATGTTATTAGATGAAAAATACAGTCTATATTTGTAAATCTTAAATATCCAAATGATTTTAATTGTTAATGTTATCAATATATTCAGATGATATAGACGAAGATAATTAATATATAATTTTGTTTATAAAACGTTTACTCAAAACATTCTTGAATGTTTTGCATAATTTTAGTCTTGAATAAAATTAAATAGAATTTATTAGAATCAAATATGTTTATTAATAGTTTTCACACATACTTTTNAATGGTTTTTAGTAGGTCTGCTGCTCGTTTAAACTCAACGGTTTGTGCAATATCCACTATTGGTCTAGATTCGACCAATCCTGTCGTGACACGAGTCGGCGATGATGTTTTACCAAATTATACAAGTCTCTTTTAGCGTGTTTATACAAATACGGTCGCAATTTTTTTGCCGTTATATACGAATCTGAGTTATATGAACCTGTTTTATAGGGGGTCTACTGTATTCCATAATGTATGTATATAAAATTAGAAGTGTTTAAAAACAAATAGATCAGATTTCATATATATATATACTAATGTAGTTATAAAATAATAAGATTGATGCTATAACTTAATCATTATTTCAAAACTTACATTTTACCTGTGTTTCACTTCAATCTTGGCCACTATTTCACTGACAATATCAAATGCATTGGTGCATTGTCATGATGAAGGATAAAACTGTTTTGCTACAAGCTACTTTCTGCTGACCCTTTTACATAAAGTTTCTAGAATATGTCTGTATTAGTGTTAGTTCATTGTTGTGTCTTCTGGACCTAGTGTTCCAAAATTATGCCTGTAATAGCAAACAACACAACCAACAAACTTGGCTGTGAATTTGGACTTGCTTTGCCACACTTTCTTTGATCCTAAACAGCACTTGAACCTGCAACTGCATTGCTAGTTATGCTGCTTGGACCTCTGTCTAAATTTTGTTTTCAGACCAATTTATTTCAATATTATCATAGTGGTCACTCATCTATTTGTATTTATCTATACTAATATTATAAAGAGGTAATGTTTGTAAGTAAGTTCGGATGTAGCAGGTAATCTCCGAAACTACTCATCTGATTTCAAAAATTCTTTCACCAATATTTAGAATGGAACCTCAGGGTGGTTGTCTACCAAGAATTATTTTTTGGATTACAAGGATGCTACACACAATTTGAACATNGCCCTAAGTTTGCTTTTCTGTGAGGCATTATGCTTTTCTGTGAAAATGAACTAAAGCAGATCATCTTTTATCTATCTATATAAATAAAAATGTAATGTTCGTTTGTTCCTACCGATTCCTTTGAAATTTTGACACAACGCTGCATTCGAATACGCACATGTTTTTATATAATATACATGTCGAAATTCCCCCCACTGAAGGGAGATGGTTAAGATTAAGGCTTACCGTAAAGAACATTGCTTCTATTTATACTATTTTAGATGCGGTTTTTTGCGTTTTTGATTGCGTTTTAATAAGGTACGTCAAGAGAATGTACACTAAGAAGGGATTTTTCGAAAACTTCCCCCCCTTCATGGGGGAATTGTTATACATTTATAATAGATACATTTTGAGCCACAACAACACATGGCGGGGTCTGCTAGTATTTATATATTTATGTAAGAGTATGAAAACAGTTTTATTATATGCCATATTTTTTGTCTTATAAGTTGCATTGTTGTATTAACACATCACATTTTTCCTGTTGATTTTTTGGAGAAAAACATATTCTTTATAGTATAAAATACATCCTAATTTTCAGATAAATTTTAGTTACAAAATAAGTGCATGTTATTAGATGAAAAATACAGTCTATATTTGTAAATCTTAAATATCCAAATGATTTTAATTGTTAATGTTATCAATATATTCAGATGATATAGACGAAGATAATTAATATATAATTTTGTTTATAAAACGTTTACTCAAAACATTCTTGAATGTTTTGCATAATTTTAGTCTTGAATAAAATTAAATAGAATTTATTAGAATCAAATATGTTTATTAATAGTTTTCACACATACTTTTTTTTTTTTTTAACAATTTGAATGTTATAAAGTGAAAAACATTTGTATAATAACTACTAGATTTTATAAGGCAGTATTTATTATTTTTTAAAATAATTTTAAACTAGTTTTATTAAGATTTGTGTGTCAGATTGTTGTTTATTTTGAATATTGTCTACTTTTCTTAAAAAATATTGAACTAAATAAAAAGCTTTCTTCCTAATACAATATTAGGTGCACATATCTAATAATTGTTTGTAATGAATTTATATAATTTAAATAGTTTTGTAAAAATATTTATTTATTTTAGTAAAAAAATATATGATTAAAAAATTAAGTTTTGTGTTATAATATATATATTATAAAAAACACAAAACATATATATATGAGTTGCTTTAATTTTTCTTTTTCTTTTTTAGAATGGAATACTATTTTTGCTACGAGGAAAGAGGATAAAAGTTAATTTATCAACATGGTTTTAGATTTTGATGTGAAAACATTTTGCCAAAATTTGAGGGCTACAAAGCCTCCTTATGAATGTCCAGTTAAAGGGTGTGGAAGAATTTATAAAAGTTTTTGTGGTATTCAATTTCATCTTTATAATTATGATCATGACAATCCCACAAACAATAATACCAATCATAATAATAACAACAACAATAATAATAATAATACCCCAAATAGTAATTCTAATAACAATAATGGTTCAAATGTTCCGAAGTGTGGTCGTAAGAAAGGACGATGGCATCATCGCCAAAATCGAAGATCGCCTTCACCTCCAGAATTTATGAAGAATGCAAGAGAAGGACTTACGTATGCTGAAGCTCAAAGAATGGTGGAAGTAGATCTGGATGGTCGCATACATAGAATTAATATTTGTGAACCGTTAGATGTAGTAATGTTGGAATCCTCGGAATGTGAAGTGAAAAATTTTGATAAAATTGAAGAAAAAGCAGATAAACCACCTCAAAAGAGTAGTAAACATTCTGAACATTCAAAAAATCGAAAAGATGGAAGTGGAAATATTTTAAAACTGCCTGAAGCTTCATTTAGAATAATTTCGGATTATAATCCTCCTGATGCTCCACCTAGACCAACATCTTATTATAGGTTTATTGAAAAATCTGTAGAAGAGTTAGATGAAGAAGTGGAATATGATATGGATGAAGAGGTTTGTATTTTATAAATTAATTTTATTTACTTATATAAAGTGTTTTTTTTTTGTTTTTAAATATCAAAATGAAAGAATACAATTTTTTATGGTAATAAATATAAATTTGCTCGAAATAGTGACTATTGAAAGATATGTATTCAATTAAAAAAAAAATGAAATAAAACTTATTGTTTTTCATTTAGTATACTTCTATGTTATGTTAATCTTTTTCAGACTGTTAAATTGTGAAAATATAATTGTGAATTCAATGATTTTGGTAATCTATTCTAAGATCTCAAAAATTAAAATGTTTGCTGCAGAATCAGGTTACATCCTTCTCTAAAAGAATCCTTCCTAATTCCAATGCAAATATTATTATCATGCAGAATATTAAATAAATAAATATAAAACATGATAACCTTCAATGGTTTTAAACCATTATTTTATTTTTTTTACACCAAAATATTATTTAAAATGGTAAGTGTACAGGCACTGTCCAAGACATTTATATTTGGGTTTCTGATTTGCTTATTTGACATAAAATCATGCTTATTTATATAGTCCAATTAATGGTGATTGTAAGCCTATCATAAAATGAATATTTATCATGTAATGAATCTTATTTTATTATGGAGATTCCATTGTAAAGTGATTTGATTATAAGCTGAACCAATTATAAAGCACAAGATCACTGTATTCTTATTTGCTATTTTTGATATACTGGTATGATTTTAGAATATTTTAAATATTGTTTTATGTTTTAAATAAATTAAAATAATTTATTTAGATTACGAACAATTACTTATTGTGACATTGTCACTATACTGGATTGCAATTTTTAATCATATTTTAATTTAAAAATAAGCTTTCCATATATGGTAAAAATAGAAATTGTGAAAATGGAAATTCAGACACTCGTGAATCTTTAAAAACAGCAAAAACGACACTATCTGTTATATTCTGTTTTTGCTAAGTTGAATTTGTATTCTATCTGAAGATGGTCTTTAAATATGACTGAAAACATTCATAATTAAATTGTTTTTGTTATTTTTAAACAAATTAAATGTTCAACTAAAATAAGTAAGACAAAACTTTTCACACTTTGTTTCTAGCAGTTTAATCACTAAGTACAAACATTTTTGGCCATTTTGAATGCCGCCTTTAGGTACAATCAATTTTGGCCATTCAAAATGGATGAAATTGTACCTGTGTGAAAGGTTTTGTGTTACTTATTTTAAGTAGTTCTAGCTTTGAATGCATAGAAGTTTGACTAAAAGCTGAAATTTTTGCTAAATTATACAAACACACTTTTCATATGTTTTCAGCACTCAGTTAATACTTCAAACAAAAACATTTGTTTGATGTATTAAATGAATGCTGGGAATATATGAAAAGTGTGTGTACCAGTAGCGTAGTGTAGTGGGGGTGGCAAAATTACGTTTTAGGGGCAGCAAAATTTCACAATAAATAACAATATCTTGTAAGAATTTGAACCATTTTATTTCATATCTTCGTCCACCTACGATTCGGATCGATTGAAATGAGCACAGAATAGTGTTACCATCCGGACATACCATCCGAGAATCGACTCACCGTCCGAGGATACCGTGCGCAACCTGTTGACGTTTTTTTTATTTTTTGCTTGTATGATTTATTCGTATATATACACCTCCAATATCCAATAGAGCTAGGTCACTCATGTTACTCCTACCCAAGTCTCCCTAGTTGCTAACTGTAACTGATTTAGAACCAGTATGCACTGCACATTATTCTTCGCATTGAAAAATGACATTCCGTCAGGAACTTCTGTTCGAACAAACCTCACCTGTCGTTTGGGTCAGCGATTTTAAAAAGGTGGCAACACTAGCACGGAATTTTTCATTACATATTCTGTGACGAAACTGAATTTTAGTCTTTTAAATTGAGATACCTAAATAAGGGGGGCGAAATTTTCCTCTGCCCCGGCCGGCTGACACCCACGCTACGCCACTGGTGTGTACTTTAATTTTCAACAGTGTTTAAACATTCATGAGTGGTCTGAATTTTCATATCTGGTATTTGGTCTGGAGTTCAGCTATAATGTTAATACAAACTCTGGACTAGATAGTAGTTTATATATAGTTAATCATGTGAAGTCCAAAACCTCCTCACTTGTATGTGTGTTGTTGTGCTCTTTCTCTGTAAAAAACTGTAAAAAGTTATAAACGATAATTTGTTTGTGTCAAACTCTAAGTGAGAGAGAGAGTGTCATTGTGAGAAAATAAATCAGGAAATTTGGCCAATGAAGAAGTTGAAATTTGTAAACAAGCAATTTTGAATTTAAATGCACAAAGGAGGAAACATCAAGTGGGATCAATTTGCCAGAGATGCCCTGACTTCTGAGTGGAAAAACATCATCATCTATAATTAAGGGCTATCATCCTGGGGAGTTTGCAAGTAAACATTGAAGAAAGTGGTAGTCCCAGCATGGAGATGAAGGGAAACATCCATTCTTTCCAACCAGAATTCTGCCCATGGCAACAGAAGAGGAGTCAATAAGAAGTAGGAAGAGGTCAGTTCAGGACCAGTCAAAATCAACAATTTGAATGAGATCAACCATCTTCACTTCGTCTACTTCACCACAGTGAGAGATCAACTAATTCCCTTTTGTCAATTTTACCCCAATGGGCACTCAACCAACGTTTTACTAACTCAACTTCCACCTGGACTCGAACCATTTCGAATGACAAGACATACCGTATATATAAATTGTAATCCATTTTCAATCAAAATAAATGTAGTTGTTTTTGGATCTTTGTGTACATCTCTGTGTCTTCCATCATTACCCCCTTATGTCTACATCTTCTTGTGTCATCCTCACAAAAGCATGAAAGCAGTAAGTAACCCTGCTTTCAAACTTATTGTAGGGGTCCAAGAAGGCATCATGTATTTGCTCATAGTCAGGGCCTCTGGTCCCTAAACTTTCCGTATCTGGTCTTGATTTTCATCTAACTAACTTCATTCTGGAGATTAAGGATGGACAGATGAACAATAGTGGGAATGAATAGTAGTTCAAAAGACCACCAAAACTGTCTGCAATTTAAATATTACAGACAGTGAATGATGGCTAGCAGACTATTAAGTCTATGAAGTAATGCTTAAGTGATAAGTTGTCTTCTATGTTGAAGAACTTAGGAATAGGGAGTCTGGATGAAAATTTGATATGCCAGAGAGCATGTTTATGCTGGTTGTAGCACCAGCATAAACAGGCTATTTTTGCATACAATTCAGTGGATTTCAGAAAGGAAGACATTCAGATGTTGACCAAAAAGTTCTAGAATTTGTGAAAGAAGAGGAAACAACACTGCTTGTGACTTATAACCTAATGTGAAAGAAAGGGAATGAAGTTGCACATGCGTTGAATAGACTGCAGAAAACCTTTAAAACCTTTAAAACAAGGACAAGTTTCCACCAGTATGTGGAGAAGAGAAACCACACTAAAACAGTGTTAAAGTCACATATTTTAATAAAAATTGCAAGTATTTTCAATGACTTAGTCATCGTCATCAGGCAATAAAATTTGTAAAGTACTATTTTATTTTTCCGACTTTTCCAACGATTATCGACACGTCTGTGTGCCGGAAATAGCCGTTCCCTAACGGGTATTTTATTTGGATTCGCGTTAGTGTGCCAGGCCTGGAGTTTTAGCGTGCACTGAAATTAAATAATGACAAAGTTTGTCAATAACAAATCAAATATTTAATTAATTTCTAGTAGTAAACTATTTACAAAATTTAGTAAAAATTCAAATAACAATTTATTCAATGAAAGTCAATAAGAATCAACCCGACAAAACTCAAATCAATCTATTTTCTAACTTAATTCTATTCCCCTTTGGAATTCGACAAAATCAAAGACTTAATTTATGTACAATAATTCTTATGAATTAAAGATCCTAATCGTCACCTCAATATACTAGGAACCTATTTCCTCAACTCTCAAGACTTTCTCTATTTGTGGATCCACAAATCGAATAACTTCAAAATTGCCTTGGAACTATTTGATCCTATCGGATACCTCTCTCGTTCACTGCTACAAAGCTCACCAAGCTCGTTGCTATCAGAAGCTCACCTCGTCCATCTTCACTTGAGGTTCAGTCTTTATACTGTGAGGTGACGTCATAATTCTGAATGCGATCACTCCCCTCATTTACATACTTATTCGCTAACACTAAACTTTTCTATTTGTCTGGCAGCCTAGTTTTCTGACAATACTCGCTAATCTTTTACATTATTCTTTTGACAATTTTGGGGGTGTTTTTTATTCTTTAAGGTTTATCGAGTCCCTAAGTTGTGCTTGTGGGGTCTCCCCCCTTTTCTCGGTGAGGACCTACTTTTTCCGCTCGGGAGTGCAAGTGTGCGCGAGTTTTTCCTACGGCGCTTTCCTCTCATTGGTGAGTTGGTTTCTCTTCTATTTTTTTAAGTTTCTAAGGTGAATGGTGAGGAAACCTTCGTCCTAACAAAACATAAGCCCCAAACAAAAATATAATAAAAAGCAAAAGTAAATAAAAATAATGCTCGGACTTGGTTCCTTACAAATTGAATGCAATTTCTAAACTTAAGAATAGAACAAAACGTACAAAGGCACTTGGCTGATTTACCAAATATTGTTAAAATTAAAACAAACTAATAAAATAAGAAATATACAAAATTGTCAACAAAAATGGAAATCCCCAAGTATAAAATTTTTGTGTGAGCATCTACGGGACAAATTTGTATTATATCATTGTCTACATTCGACTAAGTATATTAATAGGACTTATTATACTGGTGTTGTTTCAGTTTTTGCAATTAGAGATGATCTTATTCAGAAAAACAAAATCTTTATTTTTTAACTGTGTACACTGTTTTTGTGTTTTGGACTTTAAGGCCTTTCTTCAGCTGGTTTACAATAATAAGAATCTATAATAAAAATTTTTAAAACATCATAATAATTTTATACCAAACAATAATGTGTAAAATTTATTAAATTTCTAACATTATTTTCTATTATCAACACATCAGTATATACATAAATTACCATAAAAGGATTTTTAACATTATTTTATCTTTTAAAGGAATTTGTCTATATAAAAAATAAATACTTGTTTAAAAAGTAAAAGATTTTCTTAAAAATTGTTAAAATTAACTTTACTCACTTATCCACCACTTTTTATACTATCTACGTAGACTGAGTTACTTTTTCTAATAATCTTCTTTCCATTTAAATACCTTTCTACCCGTTATTACCTCTATAAATGATGTTATTCCATGATTGGTGAATCTCTCTTCCTAAATTATTATTAATTTTTATTATTTTGCCTTTTTATATAAATATGTTTGAATAACTGTCTTTTAAATCCATTTCTTTCTTTTTTCTTTATTTTTACTTTGTATTTAAATCAATCTCACATCCTTCTTTATTATAATGCTCTGCCACTGCCAAATTTGTATAATTTCCTTTTATTGTTTTAATATGTTCTTTTATTCATATTTAAGTTCTCTTTTCGTCTCACCTATGTACATTTTTCTTTGTCCGCAACTACAATCAAAAGAATATGCTACTCTTCTATTGTTTTAATTTTTATTATTATTTCTATAATAATCAATATATTCAAATTCAAACTCAATTTTATTAACGTAAAAGGCCTTAGCCTGTTACAGAGGGTACTTATTTTACATATGTTATTTTATCATAATGAACAACGACTTTTAGAATTACATTTTATAGTTTTAGTTTTTAACATATCAAAACAATTTAATTCTTAACAAAAAATTTTTTGGTATTTAAAACTTTTTCCTCAAATGGTTATACATAATGTAAATGTCATTAGTGTTGGCTTTATCCAATTTCATATACATTTCTGTTTCATTTGTACAATTAGTACTCTGATCTTTATCAGATCTTGGACCTTGTTCTTTTTCTTCATTGCATTTTTTGTGTTACTTTTTCTGAAGGCTTTCAGATCCTTTTGTTTTTAATTTTATAATAATAACAGGTATTATCAAACTATTTGTTTTTATATTTTTGTTTAAAAAAAGGGTTACATTTCTTCTATCTACATTCTGATAGTATAGTTAACAATCTCTGGTAGTTGGCTATCAGTTCATTCTCTTCTAGAAATAATAGATCAGCTGTTATGGACTCAGCTTCCTTTAGCTATTTTTGTTTATTATAATTCGAGCAATAATTTATATTAAAATCAAATAAATGTTCTTTTCTGCTTATATTACTTCTTTTTTCCTTGTGCTTTAGTAACTTTAGTTTATTGGAAAGTGATCTGAAGAGTCTTCATCCAAGACTGTCAGTGTCATACAAAGTTCAATTATAGCTTCTGAGCATACAACATAATCTATGGTTGATTTTCTATTATGAAATATGTAAGTAAATTCTGCTGGGATATCTCCTTCCATTCTACCATTTAGGATTATTAACTGATTTTCTTGTGGTTCATCCAAAAATTTTTGAGGATTAGATTCCTCTCTTTGATCGAATCTGTCATTATTTTGACTATTTGATTATCTAAATTATTTCTTAATTAATTGAACTAGACCCGCTATTTCTATATCCTTTAGACCCAAATCAATATTTATAAATTTTGTTAATTCTTGCAAATTGTCAGAGGTCTTAAACGGAAAATTCAGAATGACTAGATTCTTTTTGGTATTTTCGTTTAACATTCTATCTAGTTCAAATTCAAGCATACCTTTTAAATTTTCGCTGGGCTTTATTTTTTCCTCGTATCGTTTTTCATTTCTTTCTTGTTCTTTGTGTTGTCTTCTTGTACATGGTTAATATCGGATTTGATTGACTGAATTTCCCGATTTAACAAGTCAAACTTCTCCTGAATTAAATTATAAATCGATTTAAGCGAATATCCAGGCTCATTATCGCTTAGTTGATCTAAGTTTTCCTATGTTTCGAAATAGTCCTTGATTTTAGTGTTTCTCATAGTACATATATTATTCCTCGACTTATCTTCCGATATATAATCTTCACCTATTAACTCCACTATCCGGCTATTATCTTCTGAAAACTGTGCATTTTATAATAATAACAGGTATTATCAAACTATTTGTTTTTATATTTTTGTTTAAAAAAAGGGTTACATTTCTTCTATCTACATTCTGATAGTATAGTTAACAATCTCTGGTAGTTGGCTATCAGTTCATTCTCTTCTAGAAATAATAGATCAGCTGTTATGGACTCAGCTTCCTTTAGCTGAGTCCATAACTTTGGGATCTCTATAATTATGATGCTATTAATTACTTCTGAAATATTTTGAAGAAAAGAGAAAAGCAATCGACATTGGACAGATTCTTTAACCTCCACAAACAGAAAAAACATAACTAATAAAAATGCAAGACTGTGTATGTATGTATTTTTATTATTGCATATAAATAAATGTAGTAAGAAAGTATATATTTTTTATTTTTGGGGGTCTCCAGAATGAATTAATCAAATTCCCATAAAAATGTATGGTAAATTGATAATTGGTTAATGAACAATTCGGATAGTGAACAAAGTCTTGTACCAGATTATGTTCGTTAACCAATCACCCACTGTATTCTTTTTCTGTTTTAACCTCAAACAGTCCAAATCAAACCATTGCTTATCAAAAGGCTTTAATGAATTGGTCATTCTTAACATTCCACTTTGGGTCGTTAAAGTCAATAGCATTTGTAAGAATTCTGAGTAAAAGTTTCACACATCCAATAAAAACCTCTTCTTCAATAAATCATGTAATGAGATGAATGACAAAACATATTTGTCAAGCTTGCCCTGGTTCCATACATATCAAGTGAAATTTTCCAGTTAATCGTTTATCCATCGGCCATTTAATATATGTAAAACATATGATTTAATCAATTGTAGTTAATTTTTTCCTCTGAGGTTACGGACTGTCATTAGATTTATGAGAGTTTAATACATGAATGTTAGGTTATAAAGGTTAATAAAGGTTATGTAATTCCTCTCCTATTCTTGTATTAGTGTCACCTATTATGAGTATTTCATTATTGAGAGAAGACTGTATTAAATTTTCTAACTCAGTTAATAATTCGTTGTAATGAGGAATATTTAAATAAACAAGGATAATAACGAAGTTGTTTTGTTTCAGTAATTTTTTGCATTAAGATTAGCTACTATAAAGTTGTCATATTTTAGTAGCACCTCTGATTGTCCTAGAGCACAAGAAATTGCTAGGATTAGACCTCCTGATGATCGACCTGGACCTAATGGTTTCCTTGCTAGTTGTTCTAGCATAAATAAATTTGTATTTAGAAATGAGATATTGCTGTGAAGGTCCGAAACCCTTTTTCTGTTTTAGATCAGTACAAATCTAGGAATTTTCCTAGTAAAAGAGAAAAGGGGGACTTCTACGGTCAATGACCGAGACGCTCTCCTCGAATAAGGAAAAAAAAGGAGAATGTTAAACTATCAATAAGTTAAATCATTTCTATTTGTTTAACAGTTATTCTATAGACGTTAGTATCAACAAGAAGGGAATAAGAGATATTTCTTATCACCTCTTGGTCGCACGTAACACGTGGTTACGGCAATAAATCGCCTTGTTCATAGTCAAACTCGACGTTTGATATAAACAATAACTAAATAGTTGACCAGGTTAAAGAAATTATTGTCAAATGATTGTTAATTTATGGATGAGAGCCATCAAACCTACAGAAATTTATAACATAAAATCATGTCATCTTGACACCAATATCAATAAATTGAACAAATTTCTCTGTCAATTGTCCGAACTCGCTAGATCCAAATATCAACACACTAGCAGGTGTGCGGATAAATCATGAATAACGTCATAGTTCTCACCCCCTTGAAATCAGCATAAAGAGGGCTCCCGGCCAGTATCGGTGTGGCCTCCAACTTAGAAGGAACTAACGGATTAACGATCCTCATCGCTGACCACCAAAGACGGACACAGATAGATCCTACGAACTACAACTTAGTAAGTAGAACTCTCTCTTTCCTCTCAGGTGGATTAGGGCTAATTCCGCGAAAAGAATATTAAAGAGGATCAGAGACTATCCTCAGTCGAAATACCCAAGATATAATCCGACTAACCTACTATTGTAATATCGGTTTGATTTTGACATTATTATATTTCTTAGTATTTGTAACCCTTTTATATGATATATACTAATTAAATTTATATTATATCTTAATCATGCGTGTTTACTCGTACTCTGTCAACACCTTATCGACTTATCCGCGACCTCCCACTCGATTTTCGCCCTCCTAAATTGCCATCCACTGACCCTGTGAGCGGGACTCACCGCCCCGTTGTCGGAAAACGGTTTAGGCTTTGATGCATAAACCCCGATTCTCACATTGCTCCTGTAGGAAAAATTCAACCAGGTTTCAACTATAGCAATAATGCCATAAGTTTGCAGAATCTGAACAAATTCTTGATCTTTTAGAGTCATATTTATTGTTCCTGGCAGTTCCAAGAGAAAATTTCCAGTGTGAGAATTACAGGAGAGTGTCGATTATCCGAAACGTCGGTTAACCAAAAGCGTCCAGTCGGACTTGTGTCACGCTGAATTGAATGTTTTTGATACTAGATTAACTTCTAAAGTATAATTTTTTTTGTTTTTATAGTTTTCAATATATTTTGTTTGTTTGTAGAAAATAAAGAAATAATTTTTAACAATACAATAACCACGATTATTATTATAAAAATTTTCGTTAGTCTTAACATTGACAAAAATTCAATGCAAAGTGACACGCAACAGAGAGAAATTTAAACATGGGATATATTAATATACTATAATAATAATGTATTTTTCATACATAATTGGTTATCCGAAAAATCAATTTTCCGAACAACCCCAGTCCCCAATTGATTCAGATAATCAACACTTTACTGTACTAACAAACATATCTTCTTTTTGTACTTTTATTAAACTTTCTGGGTGCAGTTTCTACCTAGAAAAAAATTCTATCTTCCTCAACTCATTAGTTTCCAAAGTTATAAGTAAATTTTTCATTGTCCATTATCAAACAGTCGGCTCTTAAATAGGCATTTTTATTCAAAGATTTGCCTTCATAAAATGAGGCAAAAGTTTTTTATGTCTTATCCTGGATCTATTAAATCATCAAAAACTTTGACTCTAGCATAATTTTGATTTTCTTGAATTTGTTTTAAATTTTGAAAAATTAATCTTTTATCATTCAGACCACTTAGTTCCATTAATATCAAATTAGTTTTTGAATTCTATAGCAAGTTTTTGGTGAAATATGTTCTTCATTATTTCTTTTAATCAGTTTAAGAAATTCTGTGACGTTATTTGTCAATTCTTCATCATTATCCATTAACCCAGAGATGACTATATTGTTTTTTTTAAATTTGTTATGAAATAAATCTAACAAAAAAGACTGCATAGAAAATTGTCTGTACAGTAAATACTGTTTTAAGCATTGTTAACTCTTCAATTTTCTCTTCTATTGTTCTTTGTGCTCTTTATGCAAATTATTCAGCGATTCGAATTTTGATGACAGTTCATCCAATTTAGACAAAATAGTTTGAAACCATTCTTCGTAAAAAGAAAGCAATTTCTCGGGAATTGAAGAACTCGCTTCCTGTGATGGAAAATAATCTTTGAGATGTGATACCTTTAATACTGGTTTATTTGGAGAATGCCGATGTTTACTGATGGATGACTAATCTTTTCGTGGGGGAGGAAGGAGGAGTGTGAGACATTGGTCCAGGATTCTGCTCCACACCTCCAATCCCCTCTCCAATAAAATAAGGATTATCAGTAGTGATAATAAATTAAAGCATTACAGTATAGCCATGTATAAGCAAAAATTAATTAATTCTTTGGAATACTAACTTGATAATACAAATAAAGCACCAAGTTCAAGTGTCACAAAAAAAAAAACAAAAAAACACCTGCAATAATGAAAAAAAACTCAAGCAAAAGAAATTAAATTTTAATGTATTTGATATTTCCATTTTTATTAAAATTTATTTAAATTATTATTATGAATGTTCAAATATAGTAATATAGTTCACTCATATTATACAAATCACATTTCTTGTATTGTTGTGTAAAGATGAATAACTAAGTCACTTTATCAGTGAATTGACATGTCAGGTTTGCAGATAATGTGTCTTTCAGAATGGATAATCAGCTCATCTCTTCAATGCAAGAAAATGGAACAGTTCTCTTCAAACTACATTGCTTTAGTGTGATAATTCCAGACTTTTTAAATGATCATAGCAGGCAAGTACCTGCCTCTTATGCAATGTTAGAAACATTTTGTGACCATGTGATATTTAAAAATGTGTATGTATATATATATTATATATACACAGTAATTTTAAAAAACTTTTAAAAAGGAAAAAAAGTCATTTTAAAACAATGAATATACAGTAGAGCGTTGTTTGTCCGAAGGTCGGTTATCTGAAGGAATTCCAGTCGACAAATTTAAATTTTCGCCAGTGCTGTGGCGCTGTAATCTTTGGCTATGTCTTCGGCTACTCAAATATTTTACGTTTTTGATACTAAATTAACTTCTGAAGTATAATTTTTTATTGTTTTTATATTTTTCAATATATTTATTTTGTTTGTACAAAATAAAAAAATAATTTTTAACGATACAATAGTCTTCGTTAGGCTTAACATCGACGAAAATTCAACGCGAAGCGACACGCAACGGAGAAAAAT
>NW_019385355.1:266425-310103 GCF_000671375.1 Centruroides sculpturatus
GAGGCGCGAGGCCCTTCGGACCGCGAGGCATAGGCGGTGGCCCACGTCGTCCATGCCTTACGCCGCCCTTAGTCATAGAAATGATGTAATTTGAATATAAATTATTTATAAATATGTATGTCAAGTTATATTTTTATTACTACGTAAAATATATTTAAGAGTTTATGACCACTGTGCTGGGTGAGACGTTGTTGAAACAAAAAAAGTTATGCGTTCAATCACGTACATAAACAGTGTCGTAATTCGCCAAATGAAAATCAGCAAATTCGTAAAATTTTTGTTTATTTTGAACAATCCGGATAATCGAAAATCCGAATAAGGGAGGTTCGGATAATGGAGGTTCTACGAATTCTATTTCTTATTTTACATAATTTATTTTTCATTGTTGGCACTAAAATGATTTGTTTTTCTTTAAGTTTTTTTAGCACATTTTTCAAAAATTTTATTAATATATGGAAAAGCAAAATAACTTACTTTTTATTTTTGGTTTTTAACATTATATTGGTAGTTAAAATATTCTGTCTGTCATTTTTTAATAAATTAAATGGGTAATAATTTAATATAAATTTATTTCTCACTTTATTGATATCTTCATTCTTATCTTCTTCATAGCCTATGTAGTTCTTGTATAGATTTTTTTGTAATTTCATTTTATATGTATTCTTCTTTACTATTTTATTTCTACATGATATTGAAAATTTTAAAACTTAACAAATATCTTTTTTTAACATCACAATAAAATTTAACAGAATATCAATCTGTAATATATTTTCTAATTTAATTATTTATTTGGGTGTTGCTACTTTTATTTCTCACATACTCAAGGTTTCTCACTGTGTGCATGGTTCAAAACTAAATCTTGTAAATGATAACAGTTTAGAATAATAGCAGAAATTTTGATATAGATACAACTATTCATGCCATATATTTATGGATTTCAGAAGTGTTAGCATTTAACTAAACCATTCAATTAAATTTATTTGATGCTGTTGTACAACTTTATAATTGTAACAACAGCATTAAATAAATTTAATAACTTATATTTCAAATTTTATGAAATGAATTTATATTATAGATTTAATTCTTAGTGTGATATTCTTACTTAATAGCTGATGTTTCTGTTTAAGTACATTTTATTTCTTTATACTGTGAATATTTTAGCATTATTATTGCTCTAATTATACAGTGGAGTATTCTTTATGTTTCACGTTTATGCCTTTCTGTCATTTATATGTTGTTTTATGTTGATTCCAAAACACTCCTATTTCTTGAAAGTTATTCAGTAATTTTGAAATTAATTTATTGGATGGTTTATATAGCAACATCATCTTGTTTTAAGATTTATTATGTTAAAAATGACTGTTACCATAGCTTTTGTAATTTAAATACTTGTATTTATTATCTACTTATTATCAAGGAAATTACTGTTAATCAGTTAAATCACTTGTAGCTACTGCTGCTTCAAAGGAAGTTGTGCAGAAAAAGTATTACTACTATTTTTTTTTTACAAAAATCTAAAGTAAGAGAAGAACATTAAAACATTCATTTAAATTATAATACTATAAATTTATCATAAAAATTGTTCTTGCAAGCCTGTGGTGATAATACTATAAATTTATCATAAAAATTGTTCTTGCAATCACAAAAATTCTTGCAAGACTCTTGACTTGCATTTTAATGTTCAGTCATTTTAATCTCCAGTCTCTTGAGAGATGTATAAATGGTGCTCCATTATACAAACTTTTTACTGTTAAGCTTACATATTAGAAGAATCAAAGAGATTCTTATACTCCAAGATTAAAAACAAATAACTATAAATTGAAAAAAATGTATGAATAGTCACATTAATTTGATCAGTAAATTAAAAATAAATTCATTATAATTGTATAAATGAAATTTAAGAAAACTTTGAGTATTTATTTGAAGTGAATGTTTTACAATTTGTATATTATTATTATTATTATTTGTAACTCTTAATTGTAATGATGTTTTTTTTTATAGGATTGTGCATGGTTAGATATAATTAATGACAAAAGGAGGTCTGATAATACCCCTGAAGTTCCAGCAGATGTATTTGAACTTTTAATGGATAGATTGGAAAAAGAATCTTATTTTCAAAGTCAAACAACAGGAAAAGATCCAAATCCATCCATTGACGAAGATGCAGTATGTTGTATATGTAATGATGGGGAGTGTCAGAATTCTAATGCCATTTTATTTTGTGATATGTGTAATTTAGCTGTTCATCAGGTGAGTTTTTTTTATTGTTTTTAAAATATATATAAATAAAAAATTAAGTCAAATTCCATTTATGTTTCTCAGTTGTACATTTTTTGCAGTTACATGTTAAAATGTACTTTCTCTTTTGTTATATGTTTTTTATTTATATGATTTTTCACTTACGCCATATCTTTTGGTACCCTACGGCATTTTTTCTCTCTTGTGCATTATTCATTTTGAAATGGAAAAATTTAAAGTGATTGTTTAAAAAAGTGAAGAAATGAATTTGTACAATTCAGTTGTTTTTGAACTTTTATGAACTTATCCTTGGAATGTTTAAATTCAGTTTGTAAGAAATTGCTTTTGAACTTGTTTGAAATTGAGTGATGAGTTTGTTTACACTTATAAACAAACTCATCACTTAATAGTCCTCATTACTTCTAGTAATGAAAACAATTATTATTAAGTTAAAATCTGTTAAATTCTTTATAATTGTTTAAGTTAAAACCTGCATTGTTAGAAGAAGTAAACTCATGAATGAAGCTTGATGGAAATAATTTTATTTAATAATTTGTATGTATGAGATGAAAAAAAATGATACTTTACATTTTAATAATAATAACTTATATTAAAATTTTTAAAAAATTTTTGTTTGATTTAAAAATTATGATATGAATTGAAACTGAAGCAAAGAATTGCTTGGAGGTTTGGGTGACGTAACTGGCATTGCACCATACCACATGGTAAGCGGAGGTTGTGGGTTCAAGTCCCACTCTGGGCTAGTTATCATCTTCCAGATGGTTTTAAATTATTTAATAAATTATTAAAAATTATAATTATTACTTTAGATAAGAGATGGCACCTAACGTCTACTTCAAATACCAAATTAGTTAATATCTAATCATTAATAATAGAATATTTATAGCCTGATTAATTACAGTGATCACTTGGTTAATTATGAGACAGTTTGAGAAAAATTCTTTTACATAAATGAGATAATAGAATTTTGAAATAAATAATGCATTCATTGTTGAAATATTTAGATTTCATTTGTTCAAGAACAATAAAATACTCAATTCAAGACATTTTATTTGTATTATTAACACTTTATGCATTAATAAATGTAGTTTGTTTTTGCTTACTCTCTGAAATTCACTGATGTTGTCCAGAAATTCAAATGCTTAATTGAACAGTTAAATTAGCTACTAAGAAATGCTTTCCCAATGGTTGATTTGCTCACTTCTAAATGTTACGTCGTCCATGCCTTACGCCGCCCTTAGTCATAGAAATGATGTAATTTGAATATAAATTATTTATAAATATGTATGTCAAGTTATATTTTTATTACTACGTAAAATATATTTAAGAGTTTATGGCCACTGTGCTGGGTGAGACGTTGTTAAACAAAAAAAAAGTTATGCATTTCATCACGTACCTAAACAGTATCGTAATTCGCCAAGTGCAAATCAGCAAATTTGTAAAATTTTTGTTTATNAATCACTCTGTTTATTTTTTAATCACAATAAACCTCTTTACAATTGTTATATTTTTAAAATTTTGCCACAAAGGTTAATATTTTTACATAGAATCAGACTATAATTGTTTTTTAAAATAAATTTATCAAAAGTCCATTTATTTATTATATCAACTAGTTGGAGAAATCCATCAGCAACTAAATGAAAAAAGTAACTGTTTAGGAACTGTTTAGTAACTATTTAGTAACTGATGTAACTGTTTAGGAAATAATGCATACAAGTTAACATAAAATTTTTTATTGTTACAAAATTTATAAAAATTTTTTAACTTACATTATTATGAGAAGCACAGAAATGGTGACGATTGATAAAATATGGATAACAATTATTAATTTACAGGTATTTGTTATAACATAGATGTAAAAGTTATGAACTTACATTAGATATGATGGTATGATACATAAAATAGTATTAGGAGTGAGAGGCAAATGCATAATAAAGTACAATGCTAAAACCATAACATTTAAAACCATGACATTGCAAACTGTTTTACCATTAAAACAATAAAATAGAATAATGAAGTAAAAAACCTGTTCATTGTTAAAACAATAAGAGTATAAACTTATTTACGGTAGATTTATAACACAATGAAATGATTCACAGAAATAGCAAGATATTTGCCACCATTTTCCTTTTTATTTAAACACACTCCCTTTCCCTTCACAGGGGCTCTCTCTTGGTCAAATATGGATACCAAGTTTCATATAATTTTTGACCAGTATTATTATTCATAATTTTGTCTTTGTTTTTTAGTATTTCTAAATGTTCATACTGTCTCCTTTTTTTGTGTATTAGATCCTTTTTTTAATAATTTTTATGGTATCCTTAATAATTTGGCAACCTTCACTGTTACAATGAACTGCAACAGCTGAACTACTATTATTATATTTAATTGCAGATATATGTTCTTTAAACTGAACCTTCAAATCTCTGCGAGTTTCACCTATATAAAATTTAGGTACAGTGCAGCTACAACTGAATTTGTAAATTACATTTTTCTAGTCCCATATATTATTATCATTGTCATGAGCACTAATCTTTCTATTTAAACTAGGGATTTTTCGGGCACTAAAATTATACGATATCTGTTTGATTTAAATTTGATTCTTTCATTTGATTTGTTCGTTAAAGATTTATTGTATTTTCTTTTCCCTTTTTGCAATTTTGTAACCACACACTTTGTAGCTGCAAAATTGTCATGTATGTTAATTTTACAAGAGAGAGAGAGATTTTAATAACTATGCCACATATCTCTGTGTGTTAAAATTACACTATGAGTGCAATTTTAAAGAAAGTGGGAAGTAATATGAGGATCCAGAGACTAGGTTTCTAGTTTTTAAGTAAAATTGCATTTTAGAAACCTTACTTTTCCCAATCAATTTCCACAGAGTAAAAAATGGGACGTATCAGATGTTAACTTAACTGTCGACAAGTCCTTTTTTCCCCTTTTTGCCTCAACCTGTGAAAATAATGAAAGTATGCTATAACAGTTGACTGTCAAATGTGAGAAAGTTCATGATTAACATAGTGTAGGGAGTATAAACAATTGTGTCATTGCTACCAAACAAACAGTCACCAGATCAGATTCCCACATTAAGGACATATAACAAGACCACATCAGACAATTGTCGGAAATTTGCTTTTTGATCAGAAAACTGACTTCCTCAAGTATAATTTCTATGAGCTCGATCGTTTCTACTTAGCTCATCTAATTGTCCTTGCAACTCATTTAGGGTAATACATAATTCTTCTTATCTCATCTTTAGACGGGTTTGCATGTATACTTTCCTCCTTAATTATTCTAATTTGGTTATGGGACCTTGTGGTAAGCCTTTCTATTGTTTCTATACTAATCACGGCATTTAGAGCCTCATCAAATGTGGCCAGTTCATGCGACATCACCCTCTGTCGGATTTTAATATTTGGCCATTCAAAAATTGGACCCTAAGCCTCACATGTAACTCAATTTTGGATTCTTCGAATGATTGCTGTTTCTGCTGCGTCTGATCCGACCTGCTCTATTTCAATTTCAGGGACAAGAGACTGAAGCCTGATCTCATAGGTCTGAACATCATATTCACGTTGTTGAATGCATGCATGGAACCTGTTTATCCTAAAAGAATATGGGACTCTGTCAAATCTCCCGAACATTAAGTTCTTGAAGATATAATAGTCATGTATGTCCTTCATCTTTTGGTCTTTTTTTTGCAAATTCCCTGGCTATTCCTGTTGATTTTAATTTAGCTATTGCTAGCATCTGTTCCTTAGTCCATGATGCTACTTTCGCTACATCCATTAGAAATTCAAAGAAAAACTTGTCTAACACGGACAAAACTTGTCTCAGGCAGAAACCTGTCTATGATGGATACTCTTATTGATCGAAATCCCTGGAAGGGGCTTCTCTCCCTCACTCTTGACACCAATATGTGAGATGCTGGGGGTAGAGTGTCAAACACTGAACCCCTTTTAACGGCAGCGGATCAGCGAGATCCACTCACATTATCACTGGATGGCTTGTAATAGGAGGCCTAATTGTTTTGAGTGGGGAGGTCATATTAGGTAAGTCGATAGTGTCTTTGTGCGCCGAAATAAGTCCACATGGTATCAGGTTAACAACTAAATAACAGTTTAATGAGTTAACTAAAAGCATACAAGAAACAGATACACCAAAAAGCAGACAAGCATAGTAACATCTATTTATCTAAATCTACATTTGGTCCCAAGTGATAACGGGGGACTACCTAGATAAGTCCGCGTCTACCAACAGAGTGTGTGTACATAATTATACCTTAGTTGAATGTGTTTGATGAGCTGATGTCTTCGGGTTTAATTGAAGTTAAATCGGTATCTAGTGTGAGCCTTCTATGTTTCACTTAGTATAGGGTGAGGCAGAAGTAGTTTATATCTGTCGTTTTTGAACTTGCTGCCTTCAATATGGAGGGATGAGCCGTAAGTTGACTTCTAAGTATGATTGCACTAAGTATGTCAGCTTTTAAAGTTGTCCGCTCGATCGTCTGGTGTGGTCTTGTTATATCTGTCCTTAGTGTGGGAATCTGATCAGGTGACCATTTGTTTAGTAGAATGACACAATTGTTTGTTAGCAATTGTTTATAGATTTCCTCTCTAGACTACGTNTGATGTCTTCGGGTTTAATTGAAGTTAAATCGGTATCTAGTGTGAGCCTTCTATGTTTCACTTAGTATAGGGTGAGGCAGAAGTAGTTTATATCTGTCGTTTTTGAACTTGCTGCCTTCAATATGGAGGGATGAGCCGTAAGTTGACTTCTAAGTATGATTGCACTAAGTATGTCAGCTTTTAAAGTTGTCCGCTCGATCGTCTGGTGTGGTCTTGTTATATCTGTCCTTAGTGTGGGAATCTGATCAGGTGACCATTTGTTTAGTAGAATGACACAATTGTTTGTTAGCAATTGTTTATAGATTTCCTCTCTAGACTACGTTAATCATCAACTTTCACATTTGACAGTGGACTGTTATAACATATTTTTGTTATTTTCGTGGGTCGAGTCAAAAAGGGGAGAAAGGACTTGTTGACAGTTAAGTTAATATCCAATAGCTCTCATTATTTTATTCTGGGAACTGATTGGGGAAAGCAAGGTTTCTAAAATGCAAGTTTCTTTAAAAACTAGAAACCTAGTCTCTGGATCCTCTCAATTATTTAATAAAAATTTATGATAAATTATTGATCAAAGACTGACTTCAATGCCACCTTATGAGTGGCAAGAGAATTTCAGAATCTGTGCAAAATTTAAATTTTACACATATGATCATATTGTTTGTAAGTAAGGGAGTGCTTATAGATTATGAATAGAAAAATTAATTCAGGATTTTCTTAGATGGAATATTTTTAGAAAAGAACTATCATGTATTCTTGCAGTAAAAATGTTTTATATTCAATAGAATATATTGAAAAATTATAAACTATAAAAGTGTTTCTTAAAAGTTTTGTAAAGAAATATATTGAAATTAATATGCATGAACTGATAAAAAAACAAATAAATGCAATGTATATTATTTTAAAAAATCCTGTTTTAATACAAAAATAGTTATATAATCTTTATAGTTTCCTATGCATAAAGTTATAAAATTATTTCTTGTTAACCTTGTATAAAAGTGTATTTTCTATTTAATTTCTGTGAGTTTTACATTTATAGTATCTTATTACTTATTGCTCTTTTATCAGTCCAAAATTATTGAAATGAAACTAATTTTTAAGATGACTACTATATAACATTGTTTAAAAATTAATAATTAACTTAAAAATAATTTTAAAAAATTGTCTAATAAAAGAAATTTAAGAAATAAACTTGTTTATTTACAGGAATGTTATGGTGTCCCATATATTCCTGAGGGACAATGGCTTTGTCGTCGTTGTCTACAGTCTCCATCACGTGCTGTTGATTGTGTTCTTTGTCCTAATAAAGGGGGAGCATTTAAACAAACAGATGATGGTCGATGGGCTCATGTGGTGTGTGCCTTCTGGATACCTGAAGTGTGTTTTGCCAACACTGTTTTTTTAGAACCTATAGATAGTATAGAAAACATTCCACCTGCACGCTGGAAATTAACATGTTATATCTGCAAACAAAGAAGTGTAGGAGCTTGTATTCAGTGCCATAAAGCAAATTGTTATACAGGTAATTAAATCATATAAATTTGTGATAGAATTTTTATTAGATTTAATACAGTGTGTTGTTATATTATAATTAAAATTTATTTAGTTTATTCAAAATGATCAGTAANAAACAAAGAAGTGTAGGAGCTTGTATTCAGTGCCATAAAGCAAATTGTTATACAGGTAATTAAATCATATAAATTTGTGATAGAATTTTTATTAGCTTTAATACAGTGTGTTGTTATATTATAATTAAAATTTATTTAGTTTATTCAAAATGATCAGTAATATCACTATTTTTGCATAAAGATGTGATATTTTTATTATTAAAAATTTTTAATGTATCTCAAAATGTAAATACTTTGGGCATAAAAGAGGTATATAATAAATTTGGTTTGGTTTAAAAATAAGCAGTAGAAATAAACAGTGCATGAAAGAGGAAAAATAGCTTTCAGAGTAACAAGATGATATACAGGGAAAATTACTTGGAAACTTTCTTCTTTTCTGGAAAACCATGGAAGGCAGCAGTTTATTACAAACCAGAATTGAAAGATAAATTGGATATTTAAAAATTTTTCTTGCCACACTATAAGACTACATGGACTCTGCAGGTGTCTGGTGTTCTTACACATATCCAAACAGCAATCAATTTCCTGCCATATTTTTTTCAGTTTATCAGGTTTTACAGATTCAAGAGCTACTATGGGATATGTAAGTGATCTTATACATACTGCTTAATTCTCAAGGGATGTATTTCTACATTAAAGCAATACTCCATAGCAGCTCTTGATTCATTAACACTCAATGTCTGACTGAAAATTTCTTTCTTGGCATTTTGCCACTTTTGCTAATCAGCTGAGAAGACTTCTCTGCATCTCGTGAGTGTGCAGATTTGTTCTTCTTGGTTTTTCTTTTTCTTCATTTATTTTTTTTAGCCTCACCTTTCCGTTAGAGATCATCTGTCTTTTTTTAAAAATGTTAGATTTCTGAAGTAATTTCTCATGGGAGTGCACAATGGACCTTTTTATGTGAATTGAATTTTACTTAAAAGAAACTATTTGCACAATAACAATAAGAACACCAATGTTCTGAAAAAAGTATGACATGAATTTGACTATCATTTGGGTATTATTGAATCACAGGGCACCTATGCAGAGTTCTTTTAGTTTTTGTAATGCATAAATAAAACTTTCAGAGTTTCTCTTTCTATCCTACAGTTAAAGATCTTCTAACCCTGCTACTGCATTGTCATTGAGTTGGACAGTGCTTTCAAATGAGACAACTCATACTAAACACAATAATGCTTCATTTATCCCTGGAATGGATGTGTAAAACTAACAAAAAAGAAATCTAACAAATGTGAGTTGGTGCATGACATCTCAAAGACATTGATTTTTAGATTTAAAAAAAAAACACATTTTGATATCCAGCTGTAGTTTAATACTAAAAAACATTTTCAACCTATTCATAGGTCTTCCTCACTTAGGACTAATTAATTGAATACTTGTTCTATTTTAATCTAAAAACACTAAAATACAAATTTACAAATTTAAACAAACATAATATAAAATTTAAATAAAGAAAATATATCTTGATAATTAAATTTAAATTTTAATTATTGATGAAACACAAATACATATATTAATTATTTTTATTATTGATTTATTTAAGTGTCAAAGTTCAAAAATACATTTACACACCATAGACTGTCCACATACCTAAAATTAATACGCATTTGTTTTCTGTGAACTTTAAATATTTCTATCATTTCCAAGTATTGGAGGTTGTTAAGATTTCTATGCGGTCAGATTATTGCTGCATTCTCCCATGCAACTCTTATGTTTTGCTCTCTGATATAGTTGGCTAAGACTATGCTGTTCATGTTCCTGTTAATTGTATACAGATTATACAGATGTTACTTAAGTCTTTCTTTCAAGCTCCTTGCTGTAGCTCCCACATATGAAAGTTTACATAGAAAATGTTGATCTTCCAGAGGAATGGAGGGTGGTGGAACAGTTTTCTTTTGGTTTATTATTTCTAAGTACAGTGGAACCTCGGTATATGATAATCTGTTCCTGATGTTTGGACTTATACCGAATAGGACGTATACCAAACCAACCTTTCCCATAAGAAGTAATGTAAAAATGATAAATCTGTTCTCATGTAAAAAAAAAAATGGCTGGCTTTAAACACCTCGCTTTCCTGGCTAGTTCCTGCTTGATTTTTCATGAGATCAGCATGTATATTTTTAGCTTTCTCGCAAATAATTGCTTCTGATACACTGTCACCAGCACACTGTTTTTCAGTTATCCAAAGCAAAAGCAATTTCTCAACATGATCTAATGTCTTCGATCTCTGTTTAGAAATTGAATTAACCCCTTTTGCAACATTAGCAGATTTAATAATGTTTTTATTTTTCACGATTGTCGATATCGTCGTTCTCGGAATACGGTATGCAACAGTCAATCTCGAACACGCGTGCCACGTTCATATTTCTTAACAATCTTTTTTATCAGTTCCATTGTGATTCTAGTCATTTTTTAGTTTTCTGTCGCTTTTCATTTGCCTTTTTGAAATTCATGATTAATAAAAATAATAAAATGTTACTTATAAATTAAAATCAGAAGAAATTTAACAAAGTTATAAACTGTGGCACCGTGAACATCTAGTCTGGTGTAGTACATTGATAGTGCTACTTGTTCATAGAGGGCATGTATAATTGAATTAAGTCGTATACCGAACAAAAGTTGTATACCGAGCAAAATTTGTTTCATCCAAATAGGACGTAATCCGAATTTGACATATTCTAAAGCAGATATATGCCAAGGTATCACTGTATCATAAAAATTATATGATTGCATTTATGTGCTGCTCTTAGGTTGTTTTTCCTGGCAACCTCCTTGTGGATTTTTTTCAAGTATGAGAAAGTAATTTACCACACATCTTAAGATATTCTGTTGTGAAGATTTACTTGTTATTTGAATATATGCCATATTATTTATCTTAAAATTTAAATTTTGATTATCAAGTTTGTTTTCTTTATTTAAATTTTATATGTTTGTTTAAATTTGTAAATTTGTATTTTAACCTGTACCGTGTTATTCTTGAGATACCTTGGGCTGAAGAATAAAAACTCGGACTGTTGGACCGGAGATATCTCATATCTCATTTTTTTTAACACTAGATGTCACTACTTGTACTGAATTTTGAAATCAGTGACTCTCATCACATGAATGGGTATAGCATCTAGCCTCACACAGCAGGTCATTACATTAATATGAGCAAATGTTCAAGGGAAAGTAGATCCTGTAGTGAAAATGGCAGCGGCTGGGAGAAATTACACCTTGAACAAATCAGAAGTGGTTGAGTATTTGTTCAATTTAGGTTCTGGTGAGTCTGAATTATCAGACAGTAAAAATGAATATGTACAAAGTGAGAACGTGAGTAATTTTTAGTTTATACAGAAGCTACCACAGAATATAGCAGTTTTGAAGGTGGGCAAGGTGAGAAAGTTGTTCTTACGTTATTAGAACCAAGAGAAAAACTAACTTCTGAAATATGGTTTTTGTTTTTACATTTTTTAATATGTCTATTTTGTGTGCAAGATAAAAAATAATTTGGAATGATACAATAGCTACAATTATTTTTTTTCTAAAATACATAATTGCATTAGGCTTAAAATTGAAAAAATTTAACGTTAAGTCATATGTATAGGGAAAAAAATTTGACACTTAACAAGTTAATCTCAAAATGCTGTTTATGCATTTGATTCATTAGTCCTAACTGAAGAAGACCTATGAATAAGTCAAAAACATTTTTATAGTATTAAACTGCTGCTGGATATTAAAAGGTGTGTTTCTTTATCTAATTGTCTTATGTCCAGTTTGCCTTGAGAATATTTTAACAAGGTCAGTTTTATTCTAAAATTATGAAATTATTGGCATGGCATCAAAAACTATGATTATATTTTTAATTTCTGCATTTTGTTTTTTTTCTAAAAATGTAAAATACTCGTGGATTGATAGAAATGTATTTTGCTGTTTATTTGAATGTAATTTGATTTGAAAATGCAGAAAAATAAACATATCAAATTTTAACTCGCTGTTAATTATTCAAATTTTCATGGATTCACTTCAGATTTGTTTGTAATTGGAGGTTGATAAGTTGTCTTTCAAGGTCAGGTTAGTAAAACTTTATTACTTTCACAACAGAAAGTGAGTAGAGAAAGGAGTCACACCCATTTCCAAAGTAAACAAACCACAAAATGTTTTATTACTCTATTAAAAAACAAAAAGCTTCCTTCTTAGAAGTTGGTTAAATTAAGATGTTATTGTTTTGTTGTACTTGGGAAAAATTTTGTATTTAAGATTAAACAGTTAGTTCTTTCAAATCTGATTACTCAATTTTATTTTTATATATAGTCATGCAGTTGTTAAAAATCAATTACCTAAATTCAAGAACTAACATTGCTCAAAATATTGCAGAAAGCATCAAAAGTTTTTGCTGATTGGTTTAACCAGGAATAGTTTGTTTAAGAAATGAAACAATCAAAGAAATAATGTGTGGCCCATAAAAAATTTGGTCTTAAACACTTACAAAATGATGTCAAATGCATAAATTAAAAAGCTTTATAACTTAAAACATTTCTCACAATTTAATCAAATAAAGGTATTACTCAAATCTGAATAACACTTGTATAATGAATAAAAATTTTACAAGTTGCAAATTTTGCATTATCAGAATTATTTTTCATGTTTCTCATGACAATGTGATGCAAGAAAAATAACAAACTGTCAAAAATAAACATATTGGTCTATTTGAAATTACAATTACTTTGATTGTTTTGCCTTTGCTATTTGCTTATAGGTGTTGTCAAGTTGTTTGTTATAAGTAACCACTTTGTATGGAATAGTTTCTTTTCGTGTCTAGGTACTGTGTGGGGAACTAGTTACAGTAACTAGACACAACAGTATTGGTTGAAGAATGGTACAAAATTGACATTACCATGTAATGTTTGTGATTTATATTTGTCTATTCCTCAGCTGTATTATTTGCAGAAAAGGTCCTACTTATTGATAAACAAAAAGTGATTTTTGTTAGTGTTTGAATTATTTTGTCCAATCTGCAGATGCTTTATTTAGATTTTTATTGTTTCTCAAGTTTGCTACCTTAGCACAAGGAAAATTGAGGGATCACATTTTAATGATGTTAATTTTATCTCCTTCATATATATATAAAGTTGTTTATTTATTTTTGTTTTAATGATAGGGAATTTTATATTTGGAAGAATGATTTCTAAATTATTGTGATTCTTTCAGTTTCTGGCTTATTTATCTAACCAGCTTATCTCTATATTTTGTTTGCAATTTAACATAGATCATTATTTAAGATGCTATGATCAGCGGCTGGCTGTTATTCATTTCGTTTCTCACTTTATTAATGTTGGAAGATAACATCTGTGCTCTCTGAACCAAACTTTAAAACAGCTTGTCAAATTATACAGATAGATTTCTAACTTACACAGAGTTCTATTTCAGGACTGCTATCATAAGTTGAGCATAAAAAAAATAATGGGGATAATGGGATATGTTTCCTAACATCCTACATAATCCCAAATAATGTAGCCTGTGTCATAGACCCAATTTTTGCAGATTGTCCAGCATGTTGGTCAATCTGGGGAAGATCAAGAAATCAGATATTTCTGTGTGGTAAAAATTGGCATACTTGTTTATCCCAGGGAATTCCAGAATGTGATTTATGTGAGGTTATAGATTCCTCTTTAGATGGTGCACAAAATAAATGAAATGAGTTAGGTCATGTGGCATCTCATAGATGCCAGTTTTTATTCTAAAATTGTGAAACAGCATTACATCAAAACCTATGATTATATGTTTAATTTCTGCATTTTGTCTTTTTTCTAGCAATGTAAAATACTCATGGAATGCCAAAAGTGCTTTTTGGGCTGCAATTTGAAAAAATTTTAGACCTATAAATTTCCACTTCCGTTTGTCCATCTGTCTTTTCTTAATCTCGAGAACAGAGTTAGATAGATGAAAGATGAGACCAGATATAAAAACCTTAGGGGCAGGAGACCCCAGTTAACTATAAGGACTTCCAGTACCAACTGGAAATCATGTTATTTCAATTCAAAACTTCTCCTGAAAGCTGTTAATAGATGACTGGCACTACTTTATTGTTAAAGGAAAAGTATGATGTACAGGGGCAAGCTACTACTAAACTCGAGGTCTATATTTTAAATTAAATAAATTAAAAATATGATTAGAAAAATAAATATATCAAATTTCAGAAATTTGCAAATTATCTCAGCTTACACAATTAACATCTGCTTTTTGTGAAATTTGAGAGAAAGGTGTAATCTTTCAAGGTCAGTGTAGTAAAACTTTATTACTTTTGTGGCAGATTGTCAGTGCAGCCCATATTGAATGGCTACTACTACTAACCTCAATAAGCCACTAATTATTTTATTATCATGTTAAAAAAAGAACTTATAAAAAACCAAAACCATAAAGTGGAACAATATATATAGACTCTCACCTAAATGTCAAATTTCCAGCAAAAACACCAAATTTACTATTCGAATGCTTTCAGCCATTCCTTAATCAGACTTTTCCTCATGAAGGCTGATTAAGAAGTCGCCGAAAACGTTCAGTGCATTGCACCTCCCACTTGACTCTTTGCCCTCTTAAAGCCATCCAGTGATAAAGTAAGCGAGCTTTGCCAATTTGACGATTATTGCTCTGACCCTCGCCCGTATTCTCACACTTTGACAGGGTGCCAAGGGAGGAACTGTGATAGTGTCTCAAAAGAAAATTATTTCACAAGAAATACGTGGAAGTAATGTGCACAAACATTTTTTTATTTTTGAGAGGGTCCATTGATCCTGTTAACCACAGCCACAGCTCATTATCATGTTAGTTTATTTTCATAACATTTTTTGAAACATTCTTTTTGTCTTCAGAAACATCAAACTTTTAATTGTTACATATTTTTTCCAGTTCATTAAATATTATTCAAACTGAAACATTATACATTTGTAATGTATGATGTATAATATTATTACAAATTTTTATTTTAATCTTTAATTTCTTAAAATTTTTAGTTTACCTGTAAAGTAAATAGAAAAAAAAACAATTAATAGTTAGTTTTGAATTGATAAATAACATGTTTTGAAAATCTGAAGAAATTTTAAAAAAGAAAACTCTTAGGAAACTTTAGTGAACTGTTTTCTTCAAGTTAACTAAATGATTTGTACCTTAAGTGTAATTGAAAGACTCTTAAAAGTTTATGAAATCAATTATATTAGTTATGTTGTTAAAATAAAACTTTTGGTAAATAATAATATTATCATTATCGAATAATTCAATAATAATAATAATAATAATTATAATAATAATTCTCTGNACACACTTATTTAATTTTAGTTTTGTTTTGGTTGCTATGCCTTGACTTTGGTCCGGCATAGTACATAGCCACTGGTGTGAACCGAGTATAACTCACAAAACATAACAACAACAATAATAATAATAATAATGTTTATTGATTTAAATTTAAATTTCTTACAATGGGGACTATTTGATTGAATAATGTTAATAATGTACATACAATCCATGTTAATAAATTATTGGAGAAATTCCAAAGATTTAGAGAAAAAGGAAAAAATCATAATTCTATAATACAAAATTATTGATAGTTGCTAGATCAAGTTATTCAGTTGGATGGATGATATTTGATTATTATTGAAATGGATCCCTGAAAATAAGCAATTTAATAATTTTTTTACTTTAGATGGTTTGTAATTATAATTTATATATTTTCAAGATATATGTAAGTGTAAAGAAAAAAGTATAAATTGTTAGTGTTGGGAAGGTTAAAAACACTTTTTTTGCATGTGAATAAAATAAGGTTATGTAACATCCTTAGTAGCTAAATGATCTCAATATATTGCAGATGTAAAAACTATTTAATATTAGTCTGGAAGTACTCAACAAAGATAAATTACAAACTTGCTACAACACCTGTGTACATTCTTGGATAAATCTAAATTGTTTATAATTTGAAATAAATTTAGAAATGATATTTATGGTATTGTAATCTTCATTTCTTCATTTTTTAATTTCAAGATTCTATATGTTTTGAAAAGCCTACAGTAAATTCTATAGCCAGTTATAAAAATTTGATGATGTTATGGAAAATGTTGTTTGATTATTTTAAATGAATTTTTTGGCTGAATATTTTATTATTGATACCAGCTGTACCTGGCCACACGTTGTTTGGCTCAAAATGTATCTATTATAAATGTATAACACTCCCCGCAGGGGGAATTTTGAAAAATCCCTTCTTAGTGTACATTCTCTTGACGAACCCTATTAAAACACAATCAAAAACGCAAAAAACTGCATCTAAAATACAGTGTATTTATAAATGAATGGTGCAGTTTTAAAAATTAATAATAAATCTACTTATTACCTTTTATGGGCAAACCTTACATCATAAGTAGCATAACTGTCCAAGTTTTTTATGTGCTACTCGCTTTTCGCTTGTCATGCACTGCAGACCATCACAGAGAACATGCTACACTGTATAGGGAAGAATTTGATTACCATGTAGATGTGTGTTGTGTGGCCATGGGTGCACATATTGAAGGATTGTGATTAATGCATAAAAAACTTGGACAGTTGCTGCTGTTTATGCTGTAAGGTTTGCCTATCAGGTAATAAATAGATTTATTATTAATTTTAAAAACTACACCATTCATTTATAAACACCCTGTATTATAATAGAAGCCAAGTTCTTCACGGTAAGCCTTAATCCTGTCCCTCTTCCCTGCAGGGGGATTTTGACATCTGTATAATATAAAAACATGTATTCGAATGCAACGTTGTTTCAAAATTTCAAAGCAATCAGTTTCAACTTTCAGAGATTTAAGATTTTGAACAAACGAATATTTACATTTTTATATATAGAGATTAACGTGTTTATTCAATGAAAACGAAAAACTAATAAATTAAAATGTCCCAAAAAATTTGATGCTTGTCTGTGTAATAATTAAATAACAATGTTACTACACCAGAGTAAATTAAAATAATGTACCAGTGAGCCTGTTACTGGTGTGCGTCTGTTACTAAACCAACTGTTACAAACATTTTCAAACTCACAGGTTCTTCTTCAGGTAACATAACTTCTGAACAAATGCAATTCAAATTAGATTGAATTGGAACATCAGTTGGAACTCAATCGCTTAGATGTTGATAATGTCACTCAGGCATGTGCTGTATTATCTGAGTTTAATGTAAGTTCTTGTCCAAGTGCACCTCCAGGCCGTAGATAGAGTGATTTCATCCTTATGGTTAATGCAATTACCATCCTTGACTGTAGCCATGCAAATGTAAATAACTTCTAGCCATCTAAGATGGTGTACATGTTGCATAGTGTAGATGACCCTTGCTTGATTGAACATCAATCCTACTTCTGGGTCAGAGGCATAGATGGCAAGAGCAGTGGTGGTCCTCTGATGCCGAATATCTGGAATAATAATTTTATAATTATTCCAGAAATTCAGCATATCTAATAATTAATTCATAATTATTATATATTCAGCATATATAATAATTATGAAATAACTGAAGTATTTATTACATTAAGAGTGCTAATGTATTATTATATGATAAATTTCAAAACTAAAGTTTATTAATTTTAATTTTTATGAAAATTTAAAATGAAAAATAATTATCTAAAATTAATATTTTCATTTAGCATTCCATGTAACATGTGCCCAACAAGCAGGTCTTTATATGAAAATGGAAGCCGTAAGAGAAAATGGTAATAATGGTAATTCATATGTAAGGAAAACTGCATACTGTGATGTTCATACTCCAGCTGATTCTGATATGGTAAGAGTAGTTTCTAGATTTTAAATAGTAAATAAAAGCAAATAACTTTTAATATAATTAACTTATTTAGATTTATGTTAAAACAATATAAAGTGGAACCTCGGTATATGACCTTAAGCCGTTCCTAATATTTGGACTTATACCGAATTGGACGTATACCAAACCAACTTTTCCCATAAGAAGTAATGTAAAAATGATTAATTCGTTCTTATGTAAAAAAAAAAACAAAAAAAAAATGGCTGGCTTTAAACACCTCGCTTTCCTGGCTAGTTCCTGCTTGGTTTTTCATGAGATTAGCACGTATCTTTTTAGCTTTCTCGCAAATAATTGCTTCTGATACGCAGTCTCCAGCACATTGTTTTTCAGTTATCCAAAGCAAAAGCAATTTCTCAACATAATCAATGTCTTTGATCTCTGTTTAGAAATTAATTTAACCCCTTTCGCAACATTAGCAGATTTAATAATGTCTTTTTCACGATTGTCAATATTATTGTTCTCGGAATACGGTATGCAACAGTTAATTAAAATCTCGAACATGCATGCCACCTTCATATTTCTCAACAATCTCTTTTATCAGTTCCATTATGATTCTAGTAATTTTTTTAGTTTTCTGTTGCTTTTCATTTGCCTTTTTGCAATTCATGATTAATAAAAATAATAAAATGTTACTTACAAATTAAAATCAGAAGAAATTTAACAAAGTTATAAACCATGGCACTGTGAACATCTAGTCTGGTGTAGTACACTGATAGTGCTACTTGTTCATAGATGGTGCGTATAATTGAATTAAGTCGTATACTGAACAAAAGTCGTATATCGAGCAAAATTTGTTTCGTCCAAACAGGATGTATTCCAAATTGGATGTATTCTAAAGCAGACATATACCGAGGTACCACTGTAATTGATATTTAAATGAATAAACAAAAAATATGGATAAATTAGCAAATTAACTTGGAAAATTGCATCAAAGTTGAAATTTCTGTAGATGAATCATATATTTTATGTATACAGTAAAATTTCCCTTTGTGTGATTACCACTATTTTGTGACTGATAGAAAAATTCCCCAAAATTTTTTACTGATTTAAATAAGACATAGATTCCTATTATGTGATCACTCTGATTTGTGCTCTTCTCCAATGTGTGGCCATATTTTTTGGTCTTTTCCACACAAATTAGCCTCATATATGTGATCATTTGCATACAATTACTTCAGATGCAATTTATTACCATATAGAGCTGTTTGCTTTCTTTACAGGAAGTGTCAGATTATTAATATTGGTGATTGCAAATTTACTGGGTATTACATTATTGGTAATTATATTTGGAATTACTAGTTTATTGGTAATTTACTGGTAAATTCGTATTAACAAATGATTTAAAACAAAATCAAATTACTGACAGAATTATTAAACAACCATTTATTTACAAGTTTTCTATCATTTTAGATAAACAACATTCTTGTAATAGCAATTATTATGACATAACAGACATTGAAATAATACTGATAATTAATTATCTTTTTCCTTACTTTGAAAGGAGGCTATTAAAAACATAATAAATTTAGGCTCTTGTCGTCTAATCTAGACTTAATTTTCGTACAAATGGCAGCTGCATTAGAAAAAGCTCTCAAAATTAATACTAGTTGGATGTACTGTTATTAGAGCATTGAAAACCTTCTTAAGATATATTCCTTGTATTAACTCAATTAAAGTCTTCAGATAAGGAGGCGTTAAAGAAATTAAAATAAACACTTTATTTCTGCAGAAATAAAATGTTTATTTTAATTTCTTTAACACCTCCCTATCTGAAGTCTTTAATTGAGTTAATACATTGTTTATGTTGGCTTGATGTCCAATCTAAGTATTTAGTATACCTAACAGTATGTTCCTTGTATTTTTTTCTTTAAGAAATAATTCATTTCTTTCTTAACTATATCTTTCACACTTTTAAATTTACTTATATTTCTGTTATCAGTGCCTATGCTCATTTTATGTTTAATGAATAAGTACAATTTCTCTTTCATTGCTAAATTTGACTTCTCTATTGTGCACTTTGTTCTCGTCTCATTGTGAGACCTTGATGGTGTGGTAAGCAATGAACACCTCTCACTAGAATCTGAGTCTGAACTAATTTTAGTGACATCAGCATGTCGCAATTTATTTTCATTTTCTGATAAGTGCTTGATTATTTCTACAATCCCATTCAAAATTATATTTTTTGTTAACATTATTGGGTATTTCGTGTGACATATTTGTTCAATTTTTCTGGGTTATTTTCCTGTATTAGACTCCAAAAACAAGATCTGTTTTTGGAGTATAATACAGGGAATCAAGTAATAAACAGACTAGAAAATTCCTTTTAGTTTAACCTTAAATTACAAATAGAATGACCAATCACCACCTGCACTGTTTTCTCTCTATGGTATCTGGTGAGACAAAAGGGAAGTTTGCTTCCTAAGGGTATTTCCTGTAGGAATTCTAGGAAAATAAATATCAGGTTAATTAAGAGGTTTTTTAACCGAAATCCCAGTAAGAAAATTAATTACCAGTAAATTTATCAGGGTATAATTTTCCTAATTTACCGGTAATGCAATCACTAATTAATACCTTTCAGGGCTTCTGGTCACAAAGGATTGGGAGTCCTACATAATACATAATTTTATGATATCATAAACTAATAATGCCTAATTGTAGCTATAAAATTATTTATAAATTATGATATACAATTGCAATGGTAAAATTTTAATTTCATATTCAATAATAATGATAAGTTAATACAGTATTTACAACTTTGTTTACATTTATCATTTGACTGATATTTGATATGAAGGAATCATTTTGTTATTGTCTTTGGCATCTAAATTATGTTACTTTAGTGATAATATCTTTAACATGATATCTTAATTTTAGGACTGACTTTCTTGTTTAATTAAATTCTTGGAAATGTAATCACTATAATTTCCTGTAGATTGAGTGTTAATGCTAGATTTAAGTGAAAATTAGAATTTTTGATAGAAAAGAATTATAACATATGATGATATATGTTATAGTTTAAAAAATCCAGCTTTTTATAGAAAATAGAATGAACTCGTAGATTTTTTGATGCTCTTAGAACAGAAAAGCTCTTTAGTCTTTCTGGGTTTGTTATCTTCTATAATTTTTACAAATATATTTTTATTATAGAGTATACATAATGTATATTAAATACAAAATGAATTGTCTGTAGTGTTAAAATTCACAATTGAATCACAAGATACACTTTCATTTTTCAAAATTTTGTTGCAAGCACTTTTAATAATTAATGGTAGAAGTTTATCTAGATAGTCTCAATAGTGGCATTTCCATAATCTCGACAACATGTGTGTTTTGAGAGTTAATCTAGGTGTTCCTATCTTTAGTTTACAAGTTTTCTAATGTCATTTCAGTTCTAAAATAATTTCCTAACATTTTATAACTATGTTAAGAGTAATTTAAATTTTTAGGTTCAGAAAGTTATGTATTGTTGTACGAATAATTTTTTTCAAAGTTTATAATTCATATTTTGTCTTTTATTGTTGTAATGGCAAAGCTTGGAAAACATCAACAATTTTTTTGGCAAAAGTGTGCTTCAAGAGATTTTTTTTTTCATTTTATAATATCAAAATATTTAGAATTTAATTGTGACAAGAGAAATACATCAGTTGGTATGTTTGCCATAAAGTTTGGTATGCAACCTGCAGATGCAGTTTGTTTGAAATGTGATGGTGGTTGTAAATTAAATTATTGAAAGGATCATGATTCTGTTCCTTTTAGATGTCACATATGCAAGATGAACAGTTCATCATTTGAAGTAATTTTTTAACATAAATTTGGGAGAATTTTTTGGGAAACTACTTTTTTGTTTATTTGGCATCTAATCTATATATATAACCCATTCAACATGTGTTCGTCCGTCCCGTAACCGTTTGATAACGGACACTAGAGGCGCCCCTATCGTGTGCCATATTTAAAACATTCAAATTAAATTAACAATTTTAATTATTATTTAAATGAACAATATAAATTATTATTATTCATTTGGCCAATAAATTATTATTATTCATTTGGCCAATAAATTATTATTTGGTCAATATAACAATATAAATAATTCAGTATATTTGTAATAGGAATTTATTATTGTCACGGAATGCCTGTAATGTTCACTAGGGGGCGAATAACGAAAAACCGGATAGATTTGAACCACTACGATAAAACGATAAGGTTTGAAATAGTTAAGCTAATTTTTTAATAAAATTAAAGTATATTAAGTGCATTAAACATGCCTCATAGGAATTTGTAATACTGCTAAAACGCCCACTAGGGGGTGTCCCGGACTACTAGTTTGCATAGAATGCATGTTGAGCGTCAGCTGTTTGCCTGTGGGCATGAGTAGTTGAACAGCTATTGAATGGGTGAATTTCATATGACACATTATGATTGTTTCATTGTCTAATTTTATTGGAACGAAAATTGGATGGGCTGGAAAGGTTGTCGAAATTGACGAGATAGTTTTGAGCAAAATGAAAAAAACTAGGAGAAAAGTTAGACCTGTTCAGCATACGAGTAAGTTTTATCCTGGAGCAAGACGTGTTTTAGTTTGGAAAGAGCCGGATATTGTACCTTCAGTCCTGAAAGTAAGTGCCAAATAAATCCGAAAATCATAAGAGGAAGAATATAGACATGTGTTAAGAATGCAGAAAAGGTTTCTATAATGGAAAAGAACAAAGTTATGATAGAATCATCCAAACCATGTTTTTTATCGAATAAATCAGAGAAAAGGAATCAGAAAATACCTCAATGGTGAATGAAAGATTATTTCTTTAAATGCCGATGTAGTAAGTAGCTGCGCCAGTTGCCATCTTGTTTGTGAAAGTGACGTCCATAAACAAGATGACAATCTTAAGTGACATTGGGACTACCTTGGTAAACTTCTACCTAATTAATTCATCATTGTCATCATCAGGTGAATGAAATAAGAACAGTTTATTTTGTATTTAGTGTTATATCTTGACATCAGTATGTATTGTTTTTAATTAAGAAGAAAATTTGTTAGTTTATTCTTTATACATTTCAGCACGGTTTGAGCAAATGCAATAAAACTTTTCAGAGATTATCCTCTCATCCAGAAATCAGTTAGATCAGTAACTATGGTCGGTCAAATTAACTTCAATCCCTACCCGCAACAAATTCCCTTTTTTATCTGAACAATGGAATGGTGGCATTCAAATAGGAATATTTCTTAATATTGATACAAAGTTACTAGCTAGCTCAAAATATTTGACTGTTAATGATATGTTAGTGTTAACATTAGAAAAAATTTGAATGTCTTGAATTATCTTCTCATGAAGGTATAAATCAGCAACTATTATTTATTGAAAAACATAATTTTCTGTTTACCTGACTGACGAAATTAGTCAGGTAAACAGAAAATTATGTTTTTCAACAGAAATGGGTTTAATTATGTACCATCTAAGTTTTGCAATAAACAATATATTGGTAGGCTAAAATAACCAAACTGTTAATAGGGTTTTCATTTTAATGTTTGTTGTTTTTACTTTTTACTCTGGCTGCACAGGCATTTCTGTTCAATGTAATTAATACTTTAACAGACATGTTCTGTTTACACATAGTTTATCAAATTATTGTATATATCAATGAAAGAATCAATGTAATACCAGTGCACATATAAACATTACTAAACCTGATGTATTAAGAATAAACCAAATAATTACCATTTGGTTTATTTGAGTAACCATGAGATAACATGTAATCATTGATAGTTATGTTAATAATTAAATATGCCTGGAAACAAAGAATCACTCGAGTCCAGGTAGCATAACTGGCAATGTATCCATACAGTAAATGGGAGTAGCAGGTTAGAGTCCCACTCCGGACTGATTCTTTTCTTCCAGAATAATCTGAATTAATTAGTAAATATTATAATTATTAAATTTAATAAGAGATGACACCTCTAGTACCAAATCACTTAATAGTTAGTTATTAATAATAGCACTTAATTAGCCCAATTAATTAAGTTGATCGTTTGGTTTAATACCAATGCACTTTTATAATCTAATTAATTTCTTATAACTGTTTTAAGCAAGTCACTGTAAATTGGCATTTAATTTCCCATAAATTCAATATCACAAAGAAGTAAATAAGAACTTAAAATATATGTATAATAGATAACTTATATTAATTATTAAAGTGAAAGATGTATTATGTTTATATTTTATTTTATTGTATTTATTTAAGTTTTAAGTGTGAATCTTAATGTTAACTAAAGTAAACAAATGTTCAAGTTAAGAAAGCATTTTATATTTCATATATTGTTTCTTTTTTCTTACTACTATTATAATTTTTATTTAGATTTACATTAAAATTTTAATTTGCAGCAAATTGATGATGAAGGTGATGGAAAAACAGATAATGTAAAGAAAGCTAAAGCTAAAGCAAAGTCTAGAGAAAAAATGCGCAAAGCTCGAAAAATACTAGCAGAGAAAAGATCAGCTGTTCCTGTTGTATCTATTCCAACAATTCCTCCAGATAGGTATATATATGTATATTTTTATATAATTGTACATATTAAAACCTTACTAATTAAATTAGAATTTAGTTTATTGTTATTTTCTGTATGTGTAGAAAAAAGGAATTACTGTGGAATTTTCAGAAGTTTTTGTCACAGTATATCAAATGACCTTAATGTATACTATTTTCTTAAAAGTTATGACATTAAACAGAATTAAAATTTCTGAAATTAAATCCAGAATTATCTGCCAATCTGCTGAATTATCAGTCTATAATGAAGCTAAGTTAGCCTTATTATAGCCCAGTAATATAGTAGATCATCATTCAAAGTACAGTAGAGCATCAATTATCCGACTCAATTGGGAACTCGGGTTGGTCGGATAACTGAAAAAATCGGATAACCGGAAAGAATGAAAAAAACACATTATTGCTATAGTATATTAGTATATCTCTATTAATTAGTTAAATGTAATTAGTATATTAGTATATTGTTAACCTACTTCGCGTTGAATTTTCATTGATGTTAGGCCTAACAAATTTTTTTTAAAATAATAATCATCGCTATTGTATTGTTAAAATTATTTTTAAATTATTTTATTACTCACAAAACAAACAACCACTTATAATTAGAAAATTAAATCTCGTTTAAAAATACTGGCTTCCCTTTCATGGTCGAGCCAGTGTTGCCAGCTAAAACATGCAAAAATTTAACAAAAATTATATTAAAGTAGCCAAGACATAGCCAAATATTGTAGCGCCACATCACTAGCAAACATTTGAAATTTGCCGACTAGAACAGTCGGTTAACCGATGTGACGATTAATCGGGGGTTGGATAATCGATACTCTATTGTAATTAGGTTATTGGAGTTGTATATATATATGTATCCAATAACCCAATTACTTTAAATAAAACTGGATGATATATATTTGTGTATATATATATTTATATATACAAATTTTCTGAATTCATATGTATTGAAAATCTTGTTATATTTGATTTTATCAATTCTTTTATGATCACTTTTAACATTCTACAATTATATTATTAGATCCTAATTTTTACTGTGTATCTGTAGATATTTTTTACAATATGAATAATAATAAAATTATTCAATTTCATGTTTGAAATCTTTAAATATTTTTCTGTTACATGGATTTTATTTTTAAACATGACAATTGAGCTATTTATCATATGAATTATAATATAATATAATGTTTAATTTCTTATTTGATGATCTTGTTATGATAAATTAAATAACTAAATCAAAATTAAGTAAATATTTTAAATTAATACTTGGGTAACAGAATGATTTGTTTTTGTTTTTAAAGAGTTGCATAGTGAATCATGCTGTTTATGTCATAGCTTTGTACGTAATTATTAAATTGATGTAGTTTTCGATATTCCATGATGTGTATTACTTTTTATTACAATTCAACAGGTTGATTGAGGTTATGCATTGTGTTATTTTAAGGGTGGGTATGTACAAGACATGGAGCATTAAAGGGAGTGGAATGGTAGTTAAGTATAAAAATAACATTATATAATTTATGGATAATTACATATACTGATTTCTAAAGATCCTTACGCTTATTTAACTGTAATGAAAACAAGTGCAATCAACATTGAAACATAAAATGGGTTTAATACAGACTATGCAATCATGTTGCTAATATATACACAATAGTGTATATATTAGCAACATGATTGCATTGTGCTGCTAGTGTATTTCAGTATTAATATCATAAAAGTATATAAAAATTATATTTTTTATTCAGATTTTTAGCAAAATTAAAATACAGGAAAGTTAATAAAAATAACTAACTTGCATTTTGTTTTATATATCTATTGATAAATTATTCTAACTTACAGTAAATTTTTATTTGCTTTTACTAAGTCATAATGTTACTACTATATATTTTCCATTATAAAATAGGGTAATTTATTTTTGTTATATATATGTAAAGATTGATCTATGGCACCAAAAACTTTATTTTAAGATATATTATATATTGAATGTTGTTATGTAAATTTTTTTATTTAGAAAGGTTACTATCAAAATCAAGTTGATACTTTTTTATATTGAATTAGGTTAACTAAAATTGCTTCATTAGTTTCTATGAACAAAAAACATCAATTTCTCCAACGACTTCTTGGGTATTGGACATTAAAAAGACAAACTCGAAATGGTGTACCTTTGTTAAGAAGATTGCAAACATCTCATTTGACAAGGAGGGAACAGGTAAAATTAACATACTTCAATTAATTATTTTATCAAGGAAAATTTTTGTAATTAGTTTAATAAACCAAATAGAAAGGTTTTAAAAATGATGAAATGTATGATAATTTTGTAATGTTTTTTTATTATTAGAGAGCATAATTTCTTACAGCTATATTGCAATGAATATATTCATATGCAAGATGCCTGACAATACTAGATAAGAAATATAGGGATACAGTTTGATTTCAAAAAATTTAGTTTTCTAATGTTAGGTTTATGTAGAAATGAAGATGATTAAAGATTTTGTTCTTTAAGCATGCATTGTTTAGAAGAATTATTGTTTAAAATATTTTGCCTTAAAGGTTTAAAGAAACTTGAATCTTTATTTTAGAGTATGTTTTGCCTCTTTAAGTTGTCAACAGTTGATTTAAAATTGTTAAAACAATAATGATGATTTTATTTATTTATTTCTAATGATTTTTGTACGTTAAAAGTTTTTATATTTTATAAAAGTAATTTACTTCAGAACAATAAATGAAACCTAATAAAGGCTGAACTGCATTTTAGTTTGACGTAGTAGTAATTTTCATTTTAAAGTTTATAAATGTTATTTTTTTTTTGGCAAATGTACAGCTTTGAAGAAATAAAGCTGAATATTCATCTCCTAATATATCAAATACTGTATTAAAAAAAAATACATAAATTGTATTAATTAACAAGTAATGCAAAAAAGAATATTGGAATAAAAACAAAAAGCGTAATTTGAGAATTGTTCTTTTGTTTTCTGGTTTAATATATTTTTATTTACATTTCTCAAAAGGAAAATTGCAACATCATGAAACAATGTATGTAGAAACATGCACATTGAAGGACTGGAAGAGGTGATAGAGATATGCAAATGATTAAAAGAATAAAGATATGCTACAGACAACCTCCAAACGTACGCCGTAAATCCATCGGGCTAGTTTTATGGCTAATTACTATATTAATTACATAACGAATTTGGTACTAGAGGTAAGCGTTAGGCGCCATCTCTTATTAATATTAATAATTATAAATAAATTAATTAATTTAAATAATTTAGAACCGCTGGGAGAAAAAAACGGCTCGGAGCGGGACTCGAACCCACAACTCCTGCTTACCGTGCAGATGCGTTGCCAGTTACGCTACCCGGACCTCCAGTACGATCTCATCAGATTATTTAAATTAATTAATTTATTTATAATTATTAATATTAATAAGAGATGGCGCCTAACGCTTACCTCTAGTACCAAATTCGTTATGTAATTAATATAGTAATTAGCCATAAAACTAGCCCGATGGATTTACGGCGTACGTTTGGAGATTAGCTATTACATCGGGTTTAGCGATGATTGTAGATATATTACGCCTTGCCGGGGCTTGCGATGGCCGGTTGAGTGCCGTATAGGAGTAGGACGTGGGCACTGAATGTGTCCCCAGCCGGCATTGTAATAACCGTCGATGGTTACATAGTTATACGCTGGAAGAGGAGATCGTACTGGAGGTCCGGGTAGCGTAACTGGCAACGCATCTGCACGGTAAGCAGGAGTTGTGGGTTCGAGTCCCGCTCCGGGCCGATTTTTTCTCCCAGCGGTTCTAAATTATTTAAATTAATTAATTTATTTATAATTATTAATATTAATAAGAGATGGCGCCTAACGCTTACCTCTAGTACCAAATTCGTTATGTAATTAATATAGTAATTAGCCATAAAACTAGCCCGATGGATTTATGGCGTACGTTTGGAGATTAGCTATTACATCGGGTTTAGCGATGATTGTAGCTACAGACAACTGTTTTCAGTAACAAATATGGTCCCCACAAGCAGCTATATAGGCCACTATAAGGTGAATCATACTATCAATGAAATGATTAATGGTTGCCAGAGGCATCCCTTGCCAAGCTGCATCCACTATGGTGTTTATGTCATCTACGGTATTTGGCGGTGGTCTCCAGTGCACCTCACATCAAATGAAGTCCCACAGGTTTAATGGGAGAGAGATTCAGCAAAGCCGCTGGTCAGGGAAGGATGTGAATTCTATTCAGGATGGTGAGAGTTTGTTGTGCTATGTGTGGTTGGGCATTGTCTTGCTGGAACAGTGTTTCAGATGCAGCCTTGTGGCCAGTGGCCAAACCACAGGCCTCACAATTTGTGTGACATACTGGTTCTCTGTCAGAATACCAGAAATGTGCAACAGAGCTGTCTGCTGATCAAAAATCATGTCTTCCCAAAATCCTGATGCCTGATGTGGGGTTAGTGTGATGCTTGCCAAAAAGTGCTAGTATTTAGCATTCTCCGGGATACTCGTACACTTGTCCTCAGCCATCCACAGACAGAAGTGGGATTCATCTGTAAACAATACCTGATGCCATTCAGTGGTCCAGTTGCATTGACAGCACCACAACACCAGGCATGTAGCCCTGATGGCACACCCTGTTGCTGGTTGCCTTGTGTGCAGCCTGACATCATGCAACCTGTTGCTAATGATTTGGGTGGACACAGATGCATCTGTTGATGTCAACAGGTGACTCTGGATGATGTATCGTGGCAAATGGATCCGGTGGGCTGTTTGGCAAATCTGTCAGTTTGTGCTCTCAGTCGCGTACCAATGTGATCCATTCTCTCTTTGGCATGTTTGCAGATATTCCTGCGTCCATTGTGTCACACATCACTGGATGATACTCATGTCTTGCCCAACATGCATAGTAACTGTGTGCATCCACAAACTGAGGTTGTTGCACAGCCCCAGGATAAGATTTTGTTCCCCAGTCATTAACTGGTGGTATTAGCTTGTTATCGTCTCTAAGGCATTTTCTACACTTCTTCAAAAGATTGGCAGCCGCAAACCATTGCTGATAGCATTTGTGGTCTGAGTTGACTGCTGGTTTTTACAGCCAAAAACTGGGTACCACATGACCTGATGCATACTGAAACTTAGTCATTTGCATATTTCTCTCACCTTTTACTGGTCCTGCAATTTGCGGGTGGCTATGCACATTCCTTTGTGGTATGGCAATTTCACTTTTGAGGAGTGTAAAAAAAATATGTAGATTATGAGATACTGCTTTCATAAGTAATTAAATTAACTGGAATATTTACAGTAAATATATAATACACCTTTAATTTTCTTGTATTTATTGTGTATTTTAGTCCTTTTAAAAGGATTGAAAGTACTTGTTTGTAACAGAATTGTTTCTATCTCATAAACTACATACTGATCTGATCACAAATCTATATATCGTTTTTATAATAGTAATATATCAATTTGTGAGTTATATGACTGACTAATGTTGATTATGTAAAAATAATTTATTATTAAATAAAATTTGAAATTGTAAGATAAAGCAATTTGCATTTAAATTTAAAAAAGTAATAAAAAGATTTATATTTAAAACAGAAGTTTTTGTATAAATAATCAGTCATGTAAAATATTTTTATGCTTTCTTTTCAAAGAATACTTAGTTTCAAATAGTAATTATCTAATTATTCTTGATAGCTTCCTTCAGATTTGAAATTGGTAATTATTCATCACTTTGAATTTTTAGTACCTGCTAATTTGTCTTAATCAATTATTAGTGGAATAAATTTTAAACTGTCTAAATTTAATGTATTTCATAAACTGAATTAGTGTTTTAAATATTTTGATTATGCTATAAGTATGAAATGAGAATTTACAGAATAAAATTGCTCAATTTACTATTAATTGTTTTTGAATCTGTATAATGGTATAAAAATGTCTTACAGAATTTTAAATATTTTATATATTTTTTTAAAGAAACTGTATTTCTATTTGTAATTTTATTATTATATATGTATACAGAAAGATGGTGATAAGGCATCTAGTACTCTTGGTGAGCAACTGAAATATTGGCAAAGGTTACGTCAAGATTTGGAAAGAGCAAGACTTCTTATAGAGCTTATAAGGAAACGGGAGAAATTAAAAAAAGAATATGTAAACATCTATTTTTTAAATATTTAATTACAATTTTTTAAAATAGTTATTACTTTTAATGTTTAATAATTAAAAAATTGTTAAATAGATAAAAGCACATCAAATAACAACAGAAATGGAATTACAGCCTTTCGTTATATTTTTGAAAAATGTTCTTGATCAACTGCAAGAAAAAGATTCGGGAAATATATTTGCACAACCAGTTGATCTCAAAGAGGTAATTGTAACATTTTTGTATTTTAAAAATATTTAATGAAAAGTTGAAAATATTTGATAAATCCTCATGATATTCTAAACAATTAAAATATAATTAGGGCTTGAAATTATGTTACTTTTTTTGTAGAAGATACTTTAGTAGCTGAATCTATTAAAAAAAAAAAAAAGTATCTTCTACTTTTTTCATTAATCAGAATACTTACGACAATCAAAACAGATTTAAAGTCACATACTATTTGTTGGTCAAAATTTATTATCAAAATTTAATCATTACTCTGTGCAAAAGAATGATTTGTCATATATCAGATTATTGAAAAATCAAACTAATTGGTAATTTCTTTGTAGAGCTCTAATTGTTTTTCTCAGATTAGCCTGATGCTAATTGCATTCTTTGCATATTAGTTTTTCATATAGTTATTTTGTCAGTATTGCATTCAATTTGAAATATAATTAATAATGAGAAATTATTTCATTATGAATTAAATACAAAACTGAATTATATTTAAAACTAGAAAAATAAAAACACCATAAACTTCAGCAATAAAACTTATCATCACTAATGTTTTTTACTTTATTAAAAGGCTTTCTTCAGATTACAATATATTGAATATTAGAACTGTCCAAAGAATGTTGATGGATGGAACATGTCCCATATATTTTAAATTTAATACTGTGTTCCATTTGTATTTTTTGGACTGTTCTAATATTCAATATAATGTAGTCTGAAAAGTTTTTAATGAAGTTAAAATTTTTATTAATAAGAAGTTTTATGCTGGAATTAATGGGATTTTTTCTTCTTGACTAAATTTTATTTTTATGTTGAAGGAATTTCTGAATCAAAATAATTCATTTCCATAGATGATGATAAACAAAATCAGGCATCCCAATATTTTCTATTGAGGCAGCATTGAACTCTGTTACAATATTACTATCACAAAATTTCCAGAACTATCTAAAATAATTGTGTTAAGCTAGTTTAACTGATAGAATATTGGAATAGTTCTTGAATGATTGATAGTAAAAACCAACACAACACCAGGGAATAGTCAACAACATCTTCTATGAACTGATGACTGGTGTTCAAAGAAAAAACAAAACGAAAATTCACCAAAAACATTTTTGAACTCTGGGGAGTTTGAAAATTTTTGCAGTGAATTTTCGTTTACATTGGGTACCTTGTTGAATGATTGATATTTTATATTTTTCATCTGACAGATTGTTTTTATGGTTTTATGGTAATTTTGTCTACCAGATTTAAATCTGGTAAACAAATCTTCATGTTTTCAAATAATTAGTCAGTCGTATTTCAAAATTTGAAATTTATTTTTATATTTTTTTTTATAGAAATCAATTTATTGTAAGTTTGTATCCTGTAAAAAAAAAGTTAAATTTTAAGACATTATATTTATTACAATTGAAATGAAACATTGCTTGTTTAAAAAAACTAATTCTAAGTTTATTAAAATTTTACATTTTTGGCACAGCTTAGGTCACTTTCAGTAATCAAAAACCAATTGAATGTATAACTAAAACAATTATTTACTGTGACATTGTTGCAATGCTGGACTGCAATTTTTAATCATATAAAAATATGATTAATTAATTAAATTTAAAATATATGCTTTCCACTTCAAATTAGTAGTGGCTCGCCCTGTTCATCATATAAAATTTTCCTTTAACAATAAAGTCATGCCTGTCATCTATTAACTGGGAAAAAGTTTTTGAATTGAAATAATGTGACTTCCGGTTTGCATCAGAAGTCAGAAGTTCATATATAGTTAATTGGGGTAAGTTTTCCATATCTGGTCTTGGTTTTCATCTATCTAACTCCATTCTTGAAATTAAGGAAAGACGGATGGACAACAGTGGAAATTTATAGATTACAAGTTTTTCAAATTGCAGCCCAATAATCAAATATATTTTTGATTAGAATGTGATGCATTAAAGATTCATTCAATTATTTTAGTTATACCAAACAGAATCCTACACCAACCTTTTTCCAGCACTGATTTAATATGGAATACTATTGCATATTAAGAACTTGTTTAATTTTTTAAACGATATAATTAAAATTTTTGTCAATTTGAAATTATCTTGATCTCCTTGAATGATCATATTAGTTGACTGTATTTAACTGAAGTAAAATATTATAGAAGCAAATTTATTTACAATATTATACAATAACAATATATTTATACATTAATAATAATATAAAATTTTGCATTTTTTTCTTAAAGGTTCCTGATTATTTAGATTATATTAAACAACCTATGGATTTTTCAACAATGAGACAAAAATTAAAATCACACAAATATTTTACATTAGAAGATTTTGAAGCAGATTTTCAGTTAATTATTAGTAATTGTATGACTTACAATGCAAAAGATACTGTATTTTATAGAGCAGCTTTGAAGATGAAAGATCAGGTTTGATTTATTTTTATCCTTTTAATTAATTTTATTCGCAAGTTTCATTATTAGAATTTTTACTCTTCAGGGAAATTTAATTCTGGGGCAAGCACGTAAGCAAATAGAACGGGTGCAATACGATCTGACGGGTGGCATTCATATTGAACTCCCACCTGATGAAAACAATGATTTCAGCAGTATTCAGGAAGGTAAATAATACATATTACCATTTTAATAATTTTAATTGTTAACATATGTAATCATGAAGTTAAAGGACCATTATTTACTTTATGCAAATGAAAAAATCTATTACAAAGTCAATATTTTTGTTGGGATATCAAATCAGTGAAGACAGAGATCAAAAAAAGTGTTCTTCAGTTTCAGGTTTTACTATTACATTAGTATTTTGATTGTCAAATAAAACTATATTTAAACTACAAACATGAAGAAGTAAGTTATGAATTACAAAACAAAAAAGAACTGTTTATAATCATTAATACAGTAAGACCCCACTTAACGCTGCCTTGCTTAATGCTGATTTGATATAATGCTGTATCTGCTCTAAAAAAAAACTAATTTAAATTATCGTGGCATTTTATTGATTCGTACATAATAAAATTATTTATGAACATGAACCAATCAGTCAAAGGTGGCAAAAAGGTGTACTTTCTTTCTTTGGTGCAATTTTGGAAAAAATATAACATCATGGATGCCATAGACAATATTGGCTCACTTGGGTAGAATTAACTGATAAATGCACGAATGAAGTGTGGAAGAAGTTATGGCTGAAGGTATCCAAGAATTTATGATAAGAGCCTAGCTGTATCGTTAGGGTGACCAAATTGTCAACCTAATTGATACAGAAGGAGTAGGAGATGTAGACAAGCAGGATATTGAGGAGATACTGCAGGTTTCTGGTGAGAGCCTTACCAATGACTACCTTGAAGAACTGGTAGAACAAGGAATTCATGTAGAACTGGAAAATTGTGATTCTAAAACGAAGAACCCAAAGAATTTCTCTACAGATTTCCTTACTAAAAGTTTGGTAATGATAACCCAAATCATTGATCAAATTGTAGCAAATGATCCAGATTTTGAAAGGAGTGCAAAAACAAAATGAGGCATTTTGGATGCAATCTTCTGCTACCGACATTTGCTTAAAGAAAGAAAAGGCAACAAATGAAATTTTGTGACATTATTGCAAAAAAACAAGAATTTCAGAAAAGTCGGGACCTTCGTAACAAAAAATGAACTATTAATATAGAAAAAATGATCTAATTAATATATTATTATACATTTCTGTGTGAATATGTTTGTGTGTTATTTAACATATTACTATACAAATTAATATAAAAATAACTTAAAATTAAAGTAAAATCTGTTTATTTTTGGTTGTGTGTTCCCCTATCCCTATTTACTCTATGTTAAAATGACCTCATCTAACACTGTTTTGTTTAGCACTTTGTCGTCTAGGAATGCATCCCCTGTATTAAGCGGTGTCTTACTGTATATTTATTTAATTTCAGTCTCTTATATTTCATTTGTATTATTTGGATCAAAGGCAGTTTGATAATTTTCATTTATAGCTCCTGAATAAGTTTGTGTGTATAATATAATATAATATAATATAAGCTATAATATAAGCTTATATTATATTGTATTATATTATATTGTATTATATTATATTATATTATATTATATTGTATAATATAAGCTAAATAGAGTATTTCTGTGAATTTAATTTCTCTTAATGACAGAGCATTATTAACATGAATGCTTACACAATAATTTTGAAAAACTTTAATTTCTTTAAAATTATTTAAATTTATTTTAGAATAGAAACTGTTTTAAAAAATAAAATTTTGTTGTACTGTTATAGTTTAACTTGAAAGATAATTAATAATAATGTAAATTTTATTCAAATGCTACTTTAATTAAGATAAATTTATATGACCAGATGTCTTGCTTTTGGTGCAACAGTCCTGTTTTAATGTCTTTTATCCCATTGTGTATTGAGGGGTTGGTCAGGACACCTCAGTGTCCCATTTTGTAAATATGCTTCAATGAAAGTATGTCTGTTCAGTAATATGAAGTAAAATTTTTTCTGAGGGTATGACAGTTTTGATTTTTAAAATATCAGTCTTAGGCTATAATGGTAATGTCATGAAAGTGATGATAGTTTTTGTTCAGTTCACTTATGTAATGGTGGATAATATTGTGTGTAGATAAAAAGGACAAAAATGTCAGTTAATCTACGTTTCTTGTTTTAAACAAATATAATTATTTGAAGGAGTAGTAATAATGCACTTCATAAGTTTAAGAAAATTTAATTTTATTGGTTATTTGTAAATCTAATATGATTGAAAGGTTGGTACCACATCAGTGATGCCTAAGTCAGGATTGATACCACTGCACCTTTTGGGGAACACACAGAAACCACCATGCTGTTAGGTTGTTGCTTCATGCAAGCAGTTACACATGTAGAAGGTTAGGCTTGGGATAGAGTAAGTTTAGAGATGTGATGGGAAGAAGGTGCACTACTATAGGTTAAATAAAACCAATACTTGTTAGATAAATAAAGAACTTACTGGATAATGTATAACTAACAAACACAGCACCTTATTAATCCCAGCAATATTTAATAAGAATAATAACGTTTTCGACTGTTAACAGCCTTTATCAGTTGAACTGATGAAGGCTGTTTAAAACAGTCAAACGTTATTATTCTTATTAAATATTGCTGGGATTAATAAGGTGTTGTGTTTGTTAGTTACCAATACTTGTTTATTTATACAAAGAATTATTCACCTCTGACAAGAGTCTTCAAACAATTTAGAACTTTAGGACAATAATAGCAAGTCATTAAGTGCAAGGGAGAGAGTTTACAATTGATCACAAGTTGCTAAATACCTGGGGTTGATGGTACTCAAAGGTGGTCTGATGCTCTTGCCTGGAGGAGGTTGATTCGTTCAGGATTGTTGTAGGAAAGTTCTTAATCACAGGAGACGGCATCTTTGGAATGCATTATGACAGGTGAGGAAGTACTCAGTAAGTGAAGTATCCGTTGGTTGGATAAGGCACCGTACTAAACAGTTGGAGGAACAGGTGACAACTCCTGGAATCGGCCATTCCCTGGTATATTAAAACAGCATATTACATTAGAGATGTCAAAAGGTCACAGGAAAGGCATCATTTCCAACTGAGAAAGTGTAAGTTGAAACTCTCCCAGGTTAGAAAGTTGACCTATGCTAGCTGCTGATGAAGTCTTCCTGGAATTGTTTCCTTTTTACATGGGGGTTCTCCCCTTTGTGTATTTTCATTTTTGGTTACTGAGCATTGAAAAAAATATAATTGCAACATCCAGATGTGAATTTCAGAAGTTATTCTTTTGTAACATTCTTTTTGAACAAACGTTCTCTACCCAGACCAGGTTCCCACACTAATAAACAACAGAAGAAATTAATTACTTATTAAATATGACTTTTTAAAATTTATATTTTATTGAACAAAGTATAGTAATGAATATAGTTCATAATAAGTCATAACTAATTTCTGAAAGATGTAATGTTATAAAAAGAACATTTTAAGAATTTGATATCACCAACTGAAACTTTAATCATCTATGCATCTGACATTTAAAATTTATTTAAAAGATTAGAAATATTTTTTCAGAAAATTAAGAAATAGCATTAATGAAAAAAGAATTGAAGAAATAGTACTATGAAGTACTATGAATGTAACTGTAATGTGAAAAGAATGTTTTTCACTTTAATATGAATTTTCTTCTTCTTGAATATAAAGTTGCAAATAATTGATGTATTTAATCTTTGTTGATTCTTGAATATAGACTCATTTGTGACCTTTTTTAACAGATTTTTCAGAATGAGTAGTCATCATCTAGCAATATTTATGAAACTTATCAACATTGTTGGTGACATTGATCTTGATAACTTTTGGTCTTATGCATATTGCCAACATATTAAATATGATTTAAATTCAGGCTTTCAATGGGTTTTTCTTATTGTATGTTATTGTCCTCTACATTTTTGTCTATAAGACTGTGATATGATGATAAGATTTTGCTAAGTATAATGACTAATTATACCTGCAAAAATAATAATATTTATACACTTATCTGTACAACATGATCTGTAAATTGAGGTGTAGATGATCTTCTAAACAAACTTCAAATTTTCATATATTTTTTTTTAATTATGTATTGAAATATTATTTTTTTATACTTTTCACACTTCATAATATTGATCATTTGACTTAAAGTAATGTACATTCAAAATTTATACATGGACAACACATTGTTTTATTTAACAGTTTCCTATTGAAGTTTTTAAGAAATTTATATACAGTGGTACCTCAGGTTACGAACGCCCCAGCATACGAAATTTTCAGGATACGACATGAAATTCGAACATATTTTTGCTCCACGATACGAACAAAAACTCACCATACGACGTTACATTAGTTTGCATTTTTCATTTGTTTTTCTTACTACAGTTATTTTTTTAAATGTATTACTTGGCTTTAATTTGAGTATGTTTTTCGCGTTGGAACGAATTATTTGGTTTTACGTGTAATTGTATGGGGAAAAATGATTCACCTTACGACATTTTCATGATACGATCTCAGTTTCGGAACGGATTAATTTCGTATCCTGAGGTACCACTGTATAAAAATATAAAATGTATATAAATTCAGAAAACCCACTGGTGTTCCAACTAAGATTATCAAATGGTAAACCCATGTTTGTTTTACAACAAAGTCTGTTTTAATCTCTGTTATAAGACAAACTTGGATTTACTATTTGATAGTCTTAAGTGGAACACAGTAGATTTTCTGAATTTATATGATATAAAGTCTACCACAGTGATTTAGTTTCTAAATCATTGTCTATACTAATATTATAAAGAGGTAAAGTTTGTAAGTTTGGATGTAAGAGGTAATCTCCAAAACTACTCATTCGATTTCAAAAATTCTTTCACCAATATTTAGAATGGACCTTCAGGATGGACATAGGCTGTATATTATTTCGTTAAACATTCATATAAATTAAAAGATATCATCTAGGATTAAGTCTTTTATGTCCAACAGATGGCGCTAACTCTGTGAATACAATGACCTAAGTTTTCTTTTCTCTGAGGATGAACTAAAGCAGATTATCTTCTATCTATTTATATAAATAAAAATCTAATGTTTGTTTGTTCCTACCGATTCCTTTGAAATATTGACACAATGTTGTATTTGAATACACACGTGTTTTTATATAACGGATGGGCAAGCAAGAGTTCAGTGGAAGCCGAAATGTAAATTTTGCAAAATGCATGGGAGCTGCAGTTTTGTACTTTTTTTATTCTGTACCATAATTTTATTATATAATATAAAACAAATATTGAATTTTTTAATAAACATATTTTCACAAAATTGTGGAAATAAAATTGTAAAAATAATAATAAAAAGCAGAAATTAACACTTTCAGCAAGAGTCACATGTAATTCAAAAAGAGCTGCATTTGCTTATGTCTGTTATATAATATACATGTCAAAATTCCCCCCACTGGGGGGAGATGGACAGGATTAAGGCTTACCATGAAGAACTTTGCTTCTATCTATACTATTTTAGATGTGGGTTTTTTGAATATTTGATTGCATTTTAATAGGGTATGTCAAGAGAATGTACACTAAAATGGGATTTTTCGAAAAATTTTCCCCCATGAGGGAAGTGTTATACATTTATAATAGATACATTTTGAGCCACAACAACGCGTGGCGGGGTCTGCTAGTCTATATATAAAATGTGTTAAAAATATCATTTTTGAGGCTTAATTACCTACCTTTAGATTAAATTATACAGTTGTTCTTCTTAGCCATAATCAATTTGTAATATCACTGAAGGGCATGGTGATATTACAAATTGATGGCTTTAATTGTATTTTTCCACTGTTCATGGTGTTGTGCCATTTGGATGGCTTCATACATTGTATGTCCTGTAATCATCATTACTTGATCTGCCCACCTAATCCGAAATCTGTCTTTAGGACATTTGCCATTGATCTTCTCTTCTAGAATTTATTTCTCAAATCCATTTTTGCATCTGGAGATATCTCCCAAGAAATGAAGGTACGATTGATATATTTTAGTAGTAAGGCGTGCTTTGATTTTCAGTTGGAGCAATTTGTTTGATGCTCCATCCAAGAGATTCTCAGCATTCTTCTATATGCATTCTAATTATATCGTTAGTTACTTAAATTAATAGTCCAGACATAGCCTGACAAGTCCAGCAATTAACTTTTTTACAATACTGCTTTATGTAAAAATTCTTTGAGAAAATGGTATGGTTTATTCATTTGAAATTAAAATGATTAACACTTAATAACAGTGAACAAAATGTGTATTTTTGTTTTGAATATTGCATTTTTATTTTCTTGTAAAATTAGCTTAGACTAAACAATTTTTATTTTCTCACATCATTTTCAAATACTTTTTGCCAGGGGTTTAAAATGAAAAGATTTATTTCAGATAAAACAAATGAGAAATTAACATATAGAATTAATGCAGTATGAACATGAATAATGGTCCTTTTATTTCTTGATTTTATCTAATATAAAATATTATATAATCTAAATTATTAAAGTTTGAAATAATCTACTATTTATTATTTTTTAGAAATTAAGAAATTTGAAAATCAATCATCAGTCACTGATATTCGTAAGTTGTTTTAAGAAGCTCATATTATTAAATAAAAAATTATAACTAAAACATAATTGGAATTGTAATTATTAGTATAATATTAAATATTCTAAAAAATAAAATAAATATTTAAATTAGTATAATAGTTAAATATTGAAATATTTAACTATTAATATAATAGTTAAATATTTAAATAGTATAATAGTATATTTAAATTGTATAATAGTTAAATAGTTAAATGTTTAACTATTCTTTAAGTTCATTTTTGTTTGTTAATTTATTAATTAAATACAATATTTATAAAATAATATAACCAACTCCAAATTTTTAAAATTACAACAAAAATCTGCTTTATTGGAGCTCACTTAAATTGCACAACAATTTTTCCAGTACTTTTGAACAATCAATGTCGTTATGTATATCCTTACAATGAGCTTGGTTGTCTGATAGTATCAGAAAAACTGTTCAGTTTAAGTGAGCTCCAATAAAAACGCAGATAAATATATATTTTATACAAATAGATTATTATATAAGTAATTGTATATTTGCACATACATAGTGAAATTTTTAAAGAAGGAAAAAAAATTATATATTACAAATAATTAAATAGGCGTTAATTTTAAAATAAATTACAAAGACATTTTACAATTTACTTAGTTTTTAATATTTTGATAAAAATAATAGAATGCATATTTAACAGCTTGCTTAAAATTTCAAGACTGTGAATTATAAAAAAAGTGTTGTGGTTCAAATCAATGATTATGAAAGTTTCCAATGGTAATAATGTTTATTACACAGTACTTCAACAAACTGTACAAATTAACAGATTAGAATTTATATTTACTATATGATTAGGCATTAATTAACAAATTATATATTGAAATTATTTCTTTGTATTCACCAGTGACGAAGTGCATAAAAACCACTTAACACTGGTAGTGTTAATTGCTCAAGGTCATGGGTTCAAGCTTGACCATCATGCTGGCTGCATGGAGTTTTCCAGGTTTTTTTTTCATGTGTCTAGCAGTTAATTAAATAGATGCTAGTTTTCTATGAAAGTTTTTTCTGGAGATGCCCATATTGAAAAATTTACAAAAAATATAGTAACTTAGTTTTCATTAAATTATTCAACTTCTTTTGGTTTCTATTTTAGTATTATTTTAATGATGATAACAGGTATTTCTGAAAATATGTATAGTGTTTAAAATTAACTCCTTAATACAGTAACAAGAAACAAATTTAATAATTGAACTATTAAATTTATTAAATTTGTTTTTGTTACTGGATTAAGGTGTGTTTTGAGTTCATTTTTTCCAGTAGTGTTTGAAACATTTTGTTTTTTTAAAAATAAATTGTTTGTATTCTTTATAGATCAACAGCTTTTTCTTGGTAACATTGTTCTGCAAAAAAAATTTTTTTCTGCTCCAGTCAAACATTTTCATTGCATTTTTTTAGTTTTAATAGTGCTGAATCCAAATCTGGCAACAGAATTGACCTAACACTACTTTTGAGAGAGAAATATTTTCTGTTTAAAATATATGTTTATTGGCTTCATACATTGCTAATTGGCTAATTAGATACAAATAAATTTATGTTAATTACTCCTTTTTCATAATTGTGTACATTGGAGTGACTGGGTGGTAAAGGATAGGGCTCAAAATATTAAGGATAGTTCCACCCATGAAAAATTTCTGAGCTGCTTGCTTCAATTCAAGTCCAGGCCCCCAGAGCAATAGGCTGATGCCCTAACTTACTTACTTCTGCATACAGCCACCATCAGCATTATATTAATTTTAATTGCCAGTATTGAATGTTGCATTACTTGCAACTGTCTTTCAGTGATAACTAAGCAGTTGCTATTTCTTAAAATGTACATTTATAGATAATGTACTTGTTACATTAATGAAATTCTGTCACTTATACAATTTTTTAAATAATTAAATTTGGTGTAAAATTTATTTCTTGCATTAAATGAAATGGTTAGATTTAATGGAAAAATATAGACATAATATAATACCATGAAAATATATTAGACATTAAAATATTATTAGAAATATTAAAAAGTTTTTTCTGTCACATGGCAGGCAAGTATATTCTAATTTATTAATAATTTAATCACTGTTTCAGGTTCAAAAAATTGCCAAAATCAACAAACGGAATCATCTCGTAAGTATAAATATTAATTTTTAATTAATTAAATTAGCGAATAAAAAAAAAAAACAATTTTTTGTTTTCAAGTAAATTAACATTTTTTTATTAGAATATTTTATTTTAAAAAATGTATTTATAAAATATTTCTTTTCATTGAATTTATATGTATAAATCTCATTAATAATTATTTAGACCAATTTTAAAACCAAACATTATTTAGAAATAAAATAAAAATGATAAATACAATGTTTTCTTGATTCTAATGCAAGCCTTCTTTTTTGGATTCTTAGTCTTAAAAATTGGGGTGTGTATTAGAATCAAACACAGTCAACTGAATGCAGCTCCCCTCGTGTCATTTTCTCTTCACTCTATTCAGATGTATTATGACATTAATGTGTCTATATTGATGTCATGGTGGCATTTGGTTTTTAATCAATTTGGTGGTCTTTTGAACTATAGTAAATTGAGTGAATAATGTCAATAGACAAATCTTTGAAGCTGTGTTTAAACAGAGTTACGTAATATGCTGAACACCATACAGATATTTCAATGTTATCACATTGAAATATCTGTAGCTATGTAGCTAGTAAATTTTATGCTTGTGCATACCGATATGAAATCCCACTGTTAAAATGTTGATGACATGGTAATTTTGACTGTAAGTTTTTTGTATTGATTGGTCTGTAGATCCTTTATACCTGATAATGGAACCATGAATGAATGTATTTAAAAATGTGGACATTGTGAGTCACTATAAAAATGAAAATAAAACACTTTAAAAAAAAAAGCATTAACTTCTTGCAGTTGCATTCATATAGTGCATGCATTACTGTACATTTGCAAGCTAACTTTTTTTGGGTTCTGACATTTTGAAAATCAAGTGCACATTAGAATTGAGAAAACATGGTAAATAATCTAAAAATAAATTTTTATAGAATATTTTTATGAAATTCTTTCCACAATGCTCCAAAGAAGATCACTTTTTCGAGTACAACAGTCGACCCCCTATAACACTGTTGATTATTCTGTTTTATATGAATTCCATGTTGTTCCATGAATTCACTTAGATTTTACAAATACGTGTCCCGGGCTGTGAACGGCTCACGTATTTGTAAAATCTAAGTGACTCGTACAACATGGAATTCATATAAAACGGAATTATC
>NW_019385355.1:313588-382274 GCF_000671375.1 Centruroides sculpturatus
ATAATATATCAAATAATATTATATATAAAATAATATAATAATAATTAAAATAAATATATTTATATTTATTTTAATTATATGTTGTAATACGTAACGATCTTTGTATTCAACATTGTCTAAATTGTAAAAATTAGAACACAGCTATGTTTAAAAACTGTTAGAGATAAAGCTGTTTTTTCTGTTCTATGCAATTTTTCCTGACGAGGGCCTTTAAAAGACTGCTGAAAATGTTTGAACATTAAACCTTTTTTATTGTTTGTTTGCTGGAATTATTGCTTAGGTGTGAAGTGGTTGTTTTAGACATTTGATATATTAGGTTGTTCGGAAAGTAAGTTCGTTTTTTTTACCACTATACGGATTAGTCATATTTTTCCCGCCATTTTCATTCTAAACTGTATTATCATTATATATTTTGACAGCTAGCATTTTAATTAAGGCTTATTTGTAAAAAATTTTGTTTGATTCTGTGCAATTGTTTATTTTTTGTGTCCCATCAAATATGGAAGATCGAAAGCATCATTTTCGGCATATTTTGCTTTTTTATTATCAAAAAATGAAAATGCTGTTCAAGCAAGAAAAAAATTATGGTACATGTATGTAAATGATGTGTTGGGAGAAAGACAGTGCCAAAACTGGTTTACAAAATTTCGTTTTGGCAATTTCAATATTGAAGATGCACCACGTTCTGGATGGCCAGTTGAAGCCAATGAAAACAAAATAAAGGCACTGATTGAAGCAAACTGCCAAATAACAACATGTGAAATCACTAAGAGATTAAATTTGTCAAATTGAACTATTTATGATTACTTGAAACAAATTGATTTTGTTTCAAAGCTTGATATATGGGTTCCACATGTTCTTAAAGAGAGATATTCTCTTTGGTGGGATTTTAAGAAAATTTCTTTTTGGAGCTTTTACCAGACAATTTAACAATTGATTCGAAAGTGTACTACCATCGAGTAAAAAAAATTGAGTAATATCATCAAACAGAAAAGGTGGCCAGAATTGATCAACAAAACAGGTATAGTGTTTTACCATGATAATGTCAAATTTCACACAAGTTTGGTAACTCGTCAGAAACTGTTATAACTTAGATGGGATGTGCTATCACACCAACCATATTCGCCAGATCGAGCACACTCAGATTATTACTTGTTCCAGTCCATACAAATTTTTTAAAACTAAGACATTTACTTGAAATGACAATGTCAAAAATCACTTGGATTGGTTTTTTGTAAGCAACAATCAAAACTTTTATGAATGTGAAATCATGCTACTACCAGAAACAATGACAACAGGTATTTGACCAAAATGGTTGATATATAATTCAATAAAATATTTATTTATTATAAAAATATTATGTGTTTTTCCATGGAAAAAAAAGAACTTACTTTTTAAACAACCCAATAGAATCTGTTTAACCTGATGCAGGCAACTGAATGTAACTGAAAAAGTTCATTTTTAATCAGTTAATGCTGGAAATTGAGAGGAAGGTTTTAATTTTAGTATATAGTTAGATTTTCATATAAAAGTGGAAATGAGGTTATAAAATATTAAAAATGTTTCTCATATTAGTTAAGTTATCTGAAGTGAAGAAATTATGTTTATTAATATGTTTTTTTTTTTTATTTTAGAGTCAAAATTTTCACATTATTAAATTTTCATCATGAAAAAATCAATTAGTGTTAAGGCAGCAGTTTCATTATCAAGTTTCCTTATGTGTTAGAAACAGTGATAATCCTTTCTGTATGCATGTACTTATTCACAAAATTTTTGTAAATGTGATAATTTTAATTATTCTAACAAACCAGTTTTGCTACTAAAGATGCCAAAAAATTAACTTTTTCTTATTATATTTTATATTGTATCAGTTACATAATTTTTTCTTTTTAATTCTGTAAAAAGGTTTTTAGATTTGTATGATTGTATTGAAAATATGACAAATTACATGATTAATTTCCAATTTAAAATTTTTAATTTTTTTTGTTTTCCTTTAAGTATTTGCATCTTCTTAGACTGTTGTCCATAATTTGAGAATCATAATGTTTAGCATAAGATGAAAATTTAGAAATTACAGAAAATTTGAGATGTTGTTTTTAATTAGAGATGGTGAATAATTTAAGATTTAAACTATAATTTTATATAAATTTATATCATCAATTAGTTGTAAATGTAGTTTTACAATAATAAAAACATAAATTTTAATATATTTAAAAAAAAAAAAAAATTGCTTTTATTAGTCATGTTTTCGAAATTAGGGTATGGAATGAGGCTACACCCAATGTATCATGATGTGTGCATGTGTGTAAATGCATCAGAACAGTGTAGTTACATGCACATGCCATGATTAAATTTTACATTTGTTTATGTTTGTTGGGTTTTGGGTGGAGAGGTGATGGGGATGGGGCCACATCCTTAAACATCATCCTTAAAATACATTGCCATCAGACTTAAACACATCCTTAAAATACATTGCCATCAGACTTAAACACATCCTTAAAATACATTGCCATCAGACTTAAGTATGTTGCAAAAGTTTCAGCTTTTTGTGTTAATTAGAAGTGGATGATTTCATGCCCTTAAATTTTACAACACAAAATTCAAGGGCATGATGACATGATACAAAGCAAATGAAATAAAAGCATTTAAAAATGTGATCTGTAATGATGATCATCAGATTTTCAATTGAAGTAAAAGTTCAGTTAATGTTTTCATTGCTGATAAGGCTTAATAATAAATAAAATTTCATCATAACAAAATTTGTAAAAGTGCCTCTTAATTATTTATTTAATTTTCTTAAAACTTTCAGTTGTTTGTTCTAGTTTTATATTCTCTGATTTTTTTTTATAAGTCTGTTTGTAATTCTTAATAAAATCCATGCTTCTTAGTTCCATCTTATCATTACCATTTACTGTAAGATTTTTTCTTGCATACTAATTAGCATTTTTACATGAATTTTGTATTGCTTAGATTCTTTACCAGAATGAAAGGTCATGAATTGGTTTCCTTTTATAGCCTGTAAAGCAGGGAAATGTAATGCCGATATTCATTATTGGAAAGACCTTTCAAAATTTATTTTTATATTCTGTATAGAACAATCATAATATGCTATCAAAAGTTTAAAATTATTTTTATACAATTTATAAAAAAATTTTCTATATTAGGTGATATCTGTGCAAGTTTTTACATATAACATTATGCTTTTCATTGTTGTTATTTCTATTTTTTTTTAAATAATAGGTAGAATAATAATAATAATAATAATTATACTACAATATATTCCATAGGCAGTGTTAGAAAATGATACACACAAAATATACTGTGACAGAGTATAATCACAGATAAAATAATTCATCACAATAGACCTGACATGACACTCATTGACAGATGCAGTAAGATCACTTATGTAATAGACATCTGTGTTCCAAACACTCATAACAAAAATTGCTCATACTGATAAAAATCAACAAGTACACTCCACTCACTCAAGAAATAAGACAGATGTGGTTGATGGATAATGTATTTATTGTACCTGCTGTCCACTCTACTGGTTTCATATCACATACACTATACAAAAGTCTAGAAACATCTAAACTTTAACAATAACATATGCGTGGCACTACAGAAAGCTGCAATATTGAACACATGTCACATTGTTTGGAAGTTTCTAGATGTCGACACATACACCAATAACACAGCTTAATATTACATTTGTTTGCATAGCTATGCCTTGACTTTAGTCCAGCATAGCACTTTGCACCAGTTAAGCATGACAATCACAATGTAATAATATAAGAAGTTGTGCAAAATAATTCAGTATAATTTTGTAATAATATCTACTTAGATATATACAATTTATACTTTAAATTTGGAAATAAATTCTGTAAACAAAGTTGTAGCAGTATGAAGTCCATTTAATGATGATTTATTTGAGATATTGGCTAATAATAAAGTTATTTAACAAATTTGAAAATTACATCAAATGTATAGTAAATGATATACAGAGTGGATATTAATTAGACTTTGCAAAAGGTAAAACAAAACTAATGTAAATGGTATTTAAGAATTTGATAAATAATTATATAAATTTAAGAAAAAGAAATAATGAACAATTCTGCTTTTTAAAATATAAAGCAGTAATCTTTATTAACATATATTAAAAATGAAAAGATTGATTTTTTTTAATACATTTATATATGTAGTAAATTTTAGAATGTCTAAATACATCTAAAATTACATCAGTGCATTTAATCATTAATGGCATGATATAAAATTATTTTTTCTTCAACCTAAATACAATAACAAAGTTTATTTTTCATATTAATAAAGATTTATTATTGTTGTTATTATTTAGTGATATAGTTTATAATGCTTTTTACCCTAGTTCATTGCAAATACAAGCATGTTCTTATATGTGAAAATCATTTGTTTTTGTGTTTTTGAAACATGCATCCTGCTATCCTTATAAAAGCATACTTGTTGTGTGTGCCAGCTTGTTTTCTCTTATAAGAACACTGCACTTCTTTAAAAATATTTGATACTATAAAAGATTTTTTTAAAAAAATAGTGAGTGTTTTTAGATACTTTGCAAAATATGGTGCCAATTTTGTCCTGTGTACAAGTGCATGTACTTGCATGCATAGATATATGGTTTATATTACTTTATTAATAATGTATTGTATGTAGTAAAATAATATATGGTTTGCAGAAAAATTGTGTTATTTTAACTGATTTATTAGAGTTATTCTTACTTGTGATTTTATCGTTGTATAAAAATAAATAAATTATTGAATATTTTTAAAAACTTTTATAAGATGAATGGAAGAATTTTACAAAAATGACATTACTTAAAATAGGTAGAAAATAATATAACTCGCAGGCACCTTCCATACTTATTTATTGGAAAAACGAACATTTTCAATCACTTTCAGAAATCTTTGACATGGTTATTATACTGTACATTTCTATAAATCAAATGTAATTAATTGAAAATTTTTTAACAGAATTGTTCTAAATGAAACGTGACAATATTCAAATTCAAATATAGTTTTAAAATTTTTTTATTATATTATGTACACAACTTTCTGTAATTCAACTGGAGATCAACTATAAAAATTAAATGTTGTAGCATACACATTAATAATTTGAGATTGTGGTAAAAATATTTACAACATTGTGCTAAGTTTACCTACAGTCATAGATAACATATGATTGTTTGCCACACTTTTGTTAGGTTAATGTTTTCTTTACTATTAATGCAATCTCCCTTGATTATTGCTTTATAAATTTCAGTTGCTTCTGTTATTCTTAGCTTTTGTATATGAATGGTGGTGTCCTCTCAACATGGGGACATCCTGGGTTTGCTTGCAAATTGGGCTGTAGCAGTGTTATAATTCATTTTTGAGAGATTGTACACATGCTCTGTTATTCTGGTTATTAATGATAACTGATGGGTTTCGTTTATATGCAATATCTTTTGTTTACTTCTCTAGCTATTTTAGAGTATACTTTGTGTAGCCTGGGATTGTAATCTAGGGTTAGGTATGGCCAATTTTGAGTTATATGCCATGTATCTGTGCACATATTGTTGATTATATTCATTTCTATATTTCTAGCTAATTTGGTGATCTCTGCTATCACCATTCCAAAGAGACAAGAAACATTAAAAGACTTATAAGCTAAACACTGAATTTAAAGAGTCCCTTTTTTTCAGAAACACCTATTATTTAGACAAGAAGCTGTTTCTGTTCAGGGCTACAGGCTTATCAAGTTTCATTTGAATCAGAGACTTGAACATCTGACCCTCTCCTTGTAACTCGAGTCAGGATTCTCTTGTAACAATGTGCAAGACTCATCACCCTGTAGATTCCAGGAACATAAATATAACATGAACCATAACAAGCCAGTAAATGCATTAACCAGTTATGCCATAGAGCTCAAAGTGATTGCAAATCTGGAAGAGTAAAATTATTAAAACAAGTCTAAATGAGTAGCACCTTAGAATTTTAGAAAAACACTGAAGATATACAGGTATAGGACAAAATAATAGGAGCACTGTGAAAGAATGCAAAATATTTATTAGTAAGGAGTTGGGCCGCCATTGGCCTGAATTACAGCTTGTATCCGATGTAGGATTGAGAAATAAAGGTCGTGCAGAAAGTTCAAAGGAATTCGCAGCCATTCCTCCTGCAGAGTGGTTTCGAGTTCTGGTAGTGTGTGTGGAGGAGGAAACAAAGATATGGACTTTGTTCTCTAAAAAACCCCACACACACTCAGTGATGTTGAGATCAGGGGACTGAGATGTTCTACTTCATCATTATGCTCATCCAATGTTTGAACACAGCGAGCCATGTGTACAGGGGCATTGTCATCTTGAAATAGAGGACATTCTCCAGGAAACAGAGTATGAAGCATGTAAATTATCTGCAGAATACTGCGATAATGCTCGCCTCTGACCTTCTCCCTCGGGACTATAAGTGGTCCCAAGCCATGCCACAATATCGCTCCCCACAGCATCACAGAGCTCCTCCATGCTTCACGGTAGGAACCAGACAGTCAAGACAAAATGCCTTTGCTGATGTTTTCCAGACGAACACACGTCCGGTGATCTGAAATAATGTAAATGATGATTCGTCAGACCAGATGACCTGTTCCCATTGCTGTTGTGTCCAGTTTTGGTAGTCTCAGCACCACTGTCGTCTCTTCATAGCATTCTGCAGCGACTCTAATGGCTTTGAGATGGCTACTCGGCCATGAATGCTCACAGCATGCAGCTCCCATTGAATAGTTTTGGTGGATATGGGGTTCTGGAGATGGATGTTCATCTCTGAGGTTATCTGTTGCAGTGTAGTCTTATATTTTTGGGTGACTATCCTCTTCAACACTCATCTATCCCAGTTGGTCAACTTCGACTTTCGCTCACTGTTCTGATTCGCATAGGATACCTTTCCCAGTTTTGTATAGGCTGTCATAATCCTTGACACAATTGACCTTGAAACACCCATAAGGTTGGCTGTTCTAGACACGGATGCTCCAACAAGGCGAGCTCTAATAATCTTACCTCTTTGCATGTTGGACAGGTCGGACATAATGGCGCTTTCCTGGGAACAGAATTTTCTCATGCAACTACTTCTCAGACCGCATTGCTGACTTACAATGTGGAGGACACAACTTCAACAGAAAAGTCGTCAGGGGATGCCCACAGGGCTCTGTGTGTGGCCCAATTCTTTGGAACGTGGTCTTTGATGACTTCTTGAAACNTTTTAGTTATTTATTGTTATTTTTATTTTAAGATTATGCTGTAATAACTTAAAATATCAAGACTAAAGATTTGACTATTTTAATTTTTTTATTTCAATCTTGCTCAGAAATACTTTGCTTTTAAATGAGGTTTAGTGTACAGATTTTTTTTATTACATGATTGACATTGTTTCTAGTTTTAGTTTTTGTGTGGATTTAGGTAATTGTAAAATATTAGTTTAATTTCTGAAGTTTGAAATGGGACAACATAAATGTCTTATGATTATAAAATGACAGTTACTAAGATGTAGGAACTGCAGAAAGTGAAATATTTGAAATATTTAAATTCCAAAAAAAGATTGTTTTTTACTTTTATAGAACATAATTGTCTCCTAAAATTGAGCAGAAGATGCTAAAAATGTTTAAGTAATAATTTTATTATTATACTTCAATAAAACAGTTCATAATGTTTTGCTAACAAAATATCTGTTTCATTCAGCTTGCTAACACTTTTATTAAATTAAATATTTTCAGCTAAATATTGCTTTAGATAAAAGTAAATTAAGATTAAAAATGATGATGTGTCAATTACCTCTTATCCACTGGACTGTGTGTGTAGATTATCCTGGTGTGAGATTAATAAACTTAAGAATTTTCAGTTTTTAGGTTAATAAAACATTATGATTAATAATCCCAAACAAATATATTGAAAGAAAAGATAACCCATGTATAAAATATTGTTTTTATATACTTAATTTTATTTATAAAAAGCACATTTTATACATAAAATTATAAAGGAAGAATCTACTACTGCTTCTTAAGGTCCTTAAGAAGCAGAAGTTATCTTTTTTTTTCTAGTAGTGCCAAGTTTCATTGGTTTTAAATATAAAATTCAGGGATTGTTCTAAAAAAATCTTAAAACATCTCCAAACATTTAACCAGTTTTAAATTATTTATCATCAGAAATTTTACTGATTAATGCATATGATGTTTGCTTTATCAGTTTGGAGTCTAGAAAGCAAAATTAATTTGTTAAGCTGTCACACTTAGAATAATTTTTAAATGAATAATTTCAGATAACATGTTTGATCACAATGCTTAAATGGTTTTTCACACGTTCTGTTGTGTCAAAATTTTTTGCTTCAGTCTACTGAAAAAAGATTAAAGTGAAAAAATGTTGCCTTGACAAATTCCCCAAATTTTCTATCAGTGGATAAAAATTCCTCAATCTAGAAAATTTTGGTGGCATTACATGAAGGCATGGGCTGCCTTTGGTTTTCAATGTCATTTCCTGCTTTCCTGTCTGAACTTGCCATGATGTCATGACGTCACCAGGTGTATAATGCAAGGGTACTCTCATCACACAGGAACTCAATATTCTGCTGTTTTTCTCAAAAATTTCATGCTGAATGTCAAAATAAGAGGACTAGACTTTTTATTGCCAGTATTATAGTTTTATTGTCACTTTAATAAAAATATCACAAAGTGGCAATTTTGGTGTTCAATGTGACCCGTGAAAATTATATTGGGATTCTTTTAACACTTACACAGTGATGTACATATTCATATTCACACACAAAATAAATAAATCAAAAACTTGTATTTTCTTTGGTTAATATTCTAAAATTTAGGCATACTTATTTTGGTATTTTACTTCAAGAGAAGGTTTTCTCACATCAGTCTTATATTTTAATAAAATATATATTTTTTGAAGGAAAAAAAATTAAGAAAACTTGTATATTTTTTAATCTATCAGGTCAGATACTTGTGAGAAATAGGGTTCTAAAATGTTCTAATTTACAGTGGTAGCATTGTGGCAGGACTGGGCATGTTGAAGGACTAATTCCTGTCACACCATTTATTGATTCTGTTCAAGGTTTTTACTTTTTATGAGAAGTAATGAAGAAGATTATAAAGTGAAAAAAGAAATTAAATAAGATACTCCAAAGTATACTTTTGATATCTTAAATATGCTTTAAATTAATATCCATGTAGATATCCACTTCAAGGCTAAATGTCTTGTTCATAAAAATAAGGCCACAGTAAATTGTATCATAAATCAAATTTGGTTTATATCAACATTTATTTTTAATTATTTAATTAATTGTGATGAGGAGTCCAAAAAAGTAGTTAAAAAATAGAGGTCTATGACTTTGTTTTTGATATACAGTAGAGTCAAGGTAACAATGTTCCTTGATGCAATTGCTCCTTGATGCAATTGAGCACATCTAATGGAAATTAAGGGTCAAAAATATTTTTAAAAAAGTATTGCTTGGACTTAACAGAAAATAGGCACAAAAAATGAACAAAACAGAACAATCCACAGAAAGGCAATCCAAGAACAAAGCAATCAATTCTTTATTCTTGGATTGCTTTTCTGTGTTGACAAATTCAAGGATTGTCTCTCCATACCCAGCTAGTATAAAGATTATCTCTCCTGTGGTTGACAGGTGCAAGAAATGTCTTTCCCATGGCTAGCATGTGCAAGAATAGCCTCTTTAGTGGGCGGCAAGTGGAAAGTTTTCCTGTCCATGATCATCAGGTACAAGGATTGCCTTTTCCATGCTTAACAAGTGCAAAGGAATGATTTTTTCTTTCCAGCTCTGTCTGAATTCTATAGCAATATGCCAAATTCACATGATGTCATAGTTTTAGTTTATATGACTTGTACTTTTTTTTTTTGTGAATTTATATGAAGGACATTTATATTAGACTTTTAAAAAATATGCTGTTCAATACATTTTAAATGTTTATGTTCAAATTATAAATACAGTTAGTTCCAGCTTTAGAATTAACAAATCTATCTTCTAAATACAAAAAATTAACACCTTCCTCTCAATTCCTAGCATTCACTGATTAAAAATGAATGTTTTCAGGTACATTCAGTGGCCTGTGTCAGGTTAAGCAGATTCTGTATCAAATGTCTATTGCAGGTTGAAAATTTGAAATCTTAGACATTTGATATCAGACATAAAAAAACTGACACACAAACTGGAAATATATATTAAAACAACCACTTCACACCTAAGCGATAATTCTAGCAAATGAACAATAAAAAAGGTTTAATGTTCAAACGTTTTCAGCCGTCTTTAGAGGCCCTCATCAGGAAAAATTGCATAGAACAGAAGAAACGGCTCTATCTCTAACAGTTTTCAAACATAGCTGTGTTCTTTTTTAACATTTAAACGATGTTGAATACAAAGATCGTTACGTAATACAACATATAATTAAGATATTTATAAAAAAAGTTATAAATAAATAAATACAATAATAATATATATGGTGTTAATATATAAAATAATATATCAAATAATATTATATATAAAATAATATAATAATAATTAAAATAAATATATTTATATTTATTTTAATTATATGTTGTAATACGTAACGATCTTTGTATTCAACATTGTCTAAATTGTAAAAATTAGAACACAGCTATGTTTAAAAACTGTTAGAGATAAAGCTGTTTTTTCTGTTCTATGCAATTTTTCCTGACGAGGGCCTTTAAAAGACTGCTGAAAATGTTTGAACATTAAACCTTTTTTATTGTTTGTTTGCTGGAATTATTGCTTAGGTGTGAAGTGGTTGTTTTAGACATTTGATATATTAGGTTGTTCGGAAAGTAAGTTCGTTTTTTTTACCACTATACGGATTAGTCATATCTTTCCCGCCATTTTCATTCTAAACTGTATTATCATTATATATTTTGACAGCTAGCATTTTAATTAAGGCTTATTTGTAAAAAATTTTGTTTGATTCTGTGCAATTGTTTATTTTTTGTGTCCCATCAAATATGGAAGATCGAAAGCATCATTTTCGGCATATTTTGCTTTTTTATTATCAAAAAATGAAAATGCTGTTCAAGCAAGAAAAAAATTATGGTACATGTATGTAAATGATGTGTTGGGAGAAAGACAGTGCCAAAACTGGTTTACAAAATTTCGTTTTGGCAATTTCAATATTGAAGATGCACCACGTTCTGGATGGCCAGTTGAAGCCAATGAAAACAAAATAAAGACACTGATTGAAGCAAACTGACAAATAACAACATGTGAAATCACTAAGAGATTAAATTTGTCAAATTGAACTATTTATGATTACTTGAAACAAATTGATTTTGTTTCAAAGCTTGATATATGGGTTCCACATGTTCTTAAAGAGAGATATTCTCTTTGGTGGGATTTTAAGAAAATTTCTTTTTGGAGCTTTTACCAGACAATTTAACAATTGATTCGAAAGTGTACTACCATCGAGTAAAAAAAATTGAGTAATATCATCAAACAGAAAAGGTGGCCAGAATTGATCAACAAAACAGGTATAGTGTTTTACCATGATAATGTCAAATTTCACACAAGTTTGGTAACTCGTCAGAAACTGTTATAACTTAGATGGGATGTGCTATCACACCAACCATATTCGCCAGATCGAGCACACTCAGATTATTACTTGTTCCAGTCCATACAAATTTTTTAAAACTAAGACATTTACTTGAAATGACAATGTCAAAAATCACTTGGATTGGTTTTTTGTAAGCAACAATCAAAACTTTTATGAATGTGAAATCATGCTACTACCAGAAACAATGACAACAGGTATTTGACCAAAATGGTTGATATATAATTCAATAAAATATTTATTTATTATAAAAATATTATGTGTTTTTCCATGGAAAAAAAAGAACTTACTTTTTAAACAACCCAATAGAATCTGTTTAACCTGATGCAGGCAACTGAATGTAACTGAAAAAGTTCATTTTTAATCAGTTAATGCTGGAAATTGAGAGGAAGGTTTTAATTTTAGTATATAGTTAGATTTTCATATAAAAGTGGAAATGAGGTTATAAAATATTAAAAATGTTTCTCATATTAGTTAAGTTATCTGAAGTGAAGAAATTATGTTTATTAATATGTTTTTTTTTTTTATTTTAGAGTCAAAATTTTCACATTATTAAATTTTCATCATGAAAAAATCAATTAGTGTTAAGGCAGCAGTTTCATTATCAAGTTTCCTTATGTGTTAGAAACAGTGATAATCCTTTCTGTATGCATGTACTTATTCACAAAATTTTTGTAAATGTGATAATTTTAATTATTCTAACAAACCAGTTTTGCTACTAAAGATGCCAAAAAATTAACTTTTTCTTATTATATTTTATATTGTATCAGTTACATAATTTTTTCTTTTTAATTCTGTAAAAAGGTTTTTAGATTTGTATGATTGTATTGAAAATATGACAAATTATATGANGGAAGTACTCATTACATCCTACACTGTCCGATGTTGGAACCCGAGAGACTACAACTGAGGATCCTCACTGAAGCCCATAACATCAACTGGCCTCCTCCAAATCTGGGATGCCTTCTCAAACATGAAGATACCTACCGTGCACTCATCCAGCTCACTGATATGTATTTTAAAAGGACATCCGTGCCAGCATTCAATTGACCGTCTGCTGTGTCAGCATCTGCCAATTACAATCTGTTAATCGGTAAGCTGTATCACGTATTATGTACCCGGCAACTGTCGTATCTCTTCACAGCAAATCTGTACTTGTATAACGTGCATCGTTTTAAATACTAATGCATCTGTAATTGATCTATTCACTCTAGCATATGACACCTTGATGTATTGTAGCGTTGGTACTTTGGTTTTAAGCACTTCATTTCTTCACATTGTATCACATATTTTATTATTTGTGCATTAGTAATCCTGCAATCAATTATTTGTATATTTTATAACACACATACTAACTCATATACCTACCTATTCCAGCTATGCTGGCATCTGTTCAATGCACTTTGTATATTACTATTATTCATATTGTGTATCCTATGTTCTGCATTTTGTATTTCTACACAGCAACTCTGTATTGTATAACATAGCCTGTATTCAAATGTTTAAGTATCTGTAATTTGTTCACTGAATATTGTAAAAATTAAGTATTTGAAACTGTTGTTATCTTGCGCGCACAACACCTTGCTGTGCTGTGCTTTATGTTGTTATATTCCAGCAATTTGNGCAACTCTGTATTGTATAACATAGCCTGTATTCAAATGTTTAAGTATCTGTAATTTGTTCACTGAATATTGTAAAAATTAAGTATTTGAAACTGTTGTTATCTTGCGCGCACAACACCTTGCTGTGCTGTGCTTTATGTTGTTATATTCCAGCAATTTGTTTCCTTTTTTTTTTTAACCTTGTATTATAATTGAAATCTAACAGATGTAATCACCTAACTCTAAATTTCGTAGCTTTACATGATGTATTATTGCATTTGTAATTGTAACCATATCTGACTGTAATCTGTATGTCACACTGAATGCTAATCCATTGTCGCGATCTTACCCGGTTGTGTACCCACGGTACCGGGAATGTACCTTTTGGTATTTTACAATAAAAATAACTGAACTGAACTGAACTGAACTGTCACACCGCCAAATGCTCGACTGATACCTTCCCTTTCACTGCCACTGGATGACAGACTGTTGCAACACATGGTGGGGCTGTATTGGATGGTCAAAGTACAACATATTTTGAATGGGGTGTTCCTATTATTTTGTCCTATACCTGTATAGAGCCACTTTAAAAGAAAATTGTATAAATAAGGATTGTGAATCCTTATCTATTGTGTGGCTGTCATTTTACAATAAACTACAGAATTAGCAACCATGTAATTTTTTATAAATGGTTCGGTCTTAGTATATATATTATGCTCATATCTTATCATTATATGTCAGCACTCTGGTTGTTTTGGAGTCAACTTTTTTTTATTTATAAGAATTTAACTTTTTGAATGTGTTGTTTTTTCTTTTGTATTCGTTTTTAATTCATAACTTACTACTACATTCCTACACATGTGAAGTTCATACACAACAAACGTTATTTAAATTCTGTTTTTTGTTTGTTTGGGTTCTTCCAGTAGAACTTGAAGATGGTCTTTGTAAAGATTGAAAATATTTGTTCAATAAATATTTTTGTTCTCCCTAGATTTTAGGTTCAGAAGTATTGTTATAAACCACAGAAGACAGCGTAATGAGGTGGCACAACTTTTCACAATATGAACAATATCACACAATTCTCTGAGCTAAAGAATACAAAAATACATAAAAAATCTGGATGTTTTGCCATTTAAATTTAAAATTTATAAGAATGATGAGCATAGAATAGTTAACATTCTAACTTGAAACTTTAAACAAGTATTATAAAATCTTTCACGATTTTATATATTCTACAATATTTGAACATCAGATATATCTGACGTTCCATTGTTGTAGAACCTGAGGAAGGCCATTAAATATAGCTGAAAATGTTAGTTTGATTAAAGAAATTGCTAGAAAAAGAGTTGAAAGTTTTATAATACTTATTTACAGAAGTTCTAGCTTTCAGTGCATAGAATTGTAAACTTTAAACTAAAGACAGATCTGAGGCAAGCTTGTGAAGTAAGCTTAAAATGCTTGTCAGAAGATAAAACTGCTGGAATAGTGAGTTAAGATATTGTTATTACTATGTTTACATGATTTTGACAGAAGTAACTTCTTCATAAAAAACTTTATTCCTGTAACTGCTGTAAGTTTTCAAATTTTATGTAAAGTTTTAAAATAAAGTGCTAGTTGCACTATAGTCTAGTATTGTATTTACATGATGTGATTGTATTAGTGCATGTATTTGTCTTTACTCATAATGGTGCTAATTATCAGAAGAAATCAAATGGAAATTGATTTTAAGAGCAATTTTTTTTTGCCCTTTTATGTACATTTTCATATATCTGTGGATAGACTTCTCAAAAGTTCAAGCAGTTTGATCATCATCATGCTTTTCTAGCTAGTTTGTGTAATTCATTCTACAGCAGACATTTCTACTACAACTTATTCTACATCTGCGATATGAACAAAAAAATCATTTCATACATGATTATGTGACTAAAAATTCAACCATAGATCAATCTAAATCCATTCTGCAACTGCAACTTTGACTACATACATTGGTAAAATTGGTTGGAAGAATTACATCTATTGAACAGGGAAAAGATTACAGAATGTGTTGAAATTGAAACATGGGCAGTAGAGTGATTTGCAACTGCAGAAAGACATTGAATGTAATAATCAGATTTAATAGTCAAAACATTGTGCACTGTACATTTTGAAAATTGTAGCAAGTAAACTGTCCATTTTGAGTGTTTTTGACTATCGAAACATTTGACCAGAATCTCATAAACTACAGCATATTTTATTTTTAGCCAATTTGACCTAAACCCATTTTCCATAAGAAATATGCAGAAACATTCTTCCTTTTTCATGGTTTTGACCAAACTTAAATACAAACAAGAGTCACACTAACTGTTTAAATATTAGCTTTGGAATTTTGCTTATGATGTGGTTGAATTTGTTCCATAATTGAATGTTAAAGAAAATTTTTTAAAAATCCTTGAGTTTATGTACTTTAGAAAAAATAGTATATTGCTTTGTCCTTATATTTGAAATCTGAATTTGAGTTGTTACAATTTTTCAAAAATTTATGTCAATGCTAGCTAATGGATGCTGCAAAATGTTAAGAGTATAAAGAAGAAAATTTTAAAACTGGACTGATGTTTATTCAACGATTATTCATAAGATGCAGCTATTAAATGACAGTTCTGTTTTCAGAAGTTGATATTTAAAATATTCTTTTATATCTAACAGAGTTTGTGTGAAGTATTTATAAACTCAAATACAAAATGATTAGGATGCATGTTATAAATTTTTTCAAGATGTTGATAAAGAAATTTGAATACTATAGAAATGATGGCTGACTTGAAGCTTCAGTTATTATTAACTAGATAAAAATTCAATAAAAAGTGGAGGCCCTAAGCATGGTATTTAAAGTTTTGTGGAAAATTTAAATCGTCATTTTGTTTTAGTTCTTAAATATTAAATATATTAAACACAGCAGAAACAATTTAAATTAAAAAGAATGGGAAGAATGTTTTAAATCAATAGAGCATTTATACAGTTCAAATACAAAGGATATAAGAAATAAATACATATTATAATCAAAACTTATAAATACAAGCTAACATGAATGGTACAAAAATAAAATAGAATTAAAAATAAACAATTATCAGGGGACCAAGCCTAAGAAAGCTTGTATATAAATTTCCACACTGTTGATAACATGTCAACTTCTCTAGATTGATACAAAAGTGTTTTTATACATATATCTTACTTTAGTTATATTTTTTACATACAATCCATACTTTAATTGATATTATTAAACATTCCTTTCTGAATTTGTATGTTGAAAGCAGATAAATTTCCAGTAATCATTTCCAATTCACATTGTAATATTATTTCAGAGAACTTTGATAGTTGAGACACATGACAATTATCATTTTAATAAACTATAAACTCATTTCTCTTTTCATCACTATAAAATGAATTTTGAAGAGTAAAATGATTTTATACATTTAAAATGATAGTCCTAGCTTGATTTTGCAACATATTCTTTTGCTTAAACACAACAGCAGTACTTTAGTTTCAATTCTATCAACAAAAGGTCATAAAGATGTTACAATTTTGGTTTGTTTGCTTCAGTTTTAAAGCTATAAATTGTAGAAATTTTATCCTTGTTATATTAATTAAAGTAAACATTTGTATGCAATTTAAAATACACTTTCGCAAAAATTTTGTGTATCCAGATAAACTGTCCAATTATTACAAAAGTTGGCATATAGTTATCTCAGATAGGTATGCATGTGATTACAGTTGAACTGAAAATGCATGGTAGACATTGCCAGCAGAGTGCTACCTGTTGTTTGAATGGCCTTGAACACTAGCCAAATACTTCTATAATGCATCCAAAGACAATGCAAATGACTGATAAGACAAGATCACATGTCACTGTTTGCACTTTCTATCTCTCTTATAGATTTCAGTGCCCTTTGTGAGATAGTAGTACACAAAGAAAAAACTTGAAAAGTATACAAACATAGTTAATAAGTAATTCACCTGAGAACTTGGATTCTGACTGTGATATAGTGTAATCAGTAACATTTATCATTTCTGATTCACTTAATTTGATTTTTTTTTCAGCAATTATAATGTTTCATCTTTCATTAAATCAAATGTCTATTTCTTAAAATATTTTGTTACTATTATGAAATGAAATTGTCTTACTGGAACTCAGTTTATTCTTATACCAGGAACATTTGTCTTATCTTAAATCAACATCAGCTTTCATGTATACAGTTGAACTTGGTTATAACAAACGTGGATATAAGTTCATGGTTATAACAAGCAAAATGCCATAACAATTTTAATTAATGCATATTTCCATACATTTTCCCATAGTTGTAACGAATGTATTTCACAGATATACTGAGCTAATTTTTGGTAGCTATGCAAACATAAACATTCTTAATTGTTCAAGTAGTAAGAAATGTGATACAAAATTCTTGGAAGAGATAAAACTGGAAGGGTTACTTAGTTTTATGATCTGCATGGATTACAGGCCTATTTATACCTTAACTTTCTGTTTGGATATCGTTTTTCTTTTTGTTGATTAGCTTCAGACCCTACTCTGCTATCAATAATTTATCTAATCATCATTACAAATGTAAAATTACTGTATACTGTAGTTAGAAATGAACCTTTCCATGAGAAAGACATCTGTAAAGAAAAGAAAATGACTCTCAGTTTGTGAAAAAGTAGAAATTATTTGCAAATTACAATGTGGTACTAAAAATGTTGAAGTGTGTAGAAAGTTTTCTTTGTCATCTTTGACATTATCGACATTTTTGGTAAAGCAATCATCAGTTTCAAGATTTGTAGATAAAAAGATTAACTGAAACCAGGCATATTATTAATTAGTATTATCTTTAATTACAAATAAAAATACATTTTTGATATTAATTATATTGTAGATTACATAAATATTAATAAAAACACAGTATAATGTAATTTACATATTTTACTAAGCCAAACAATTGCCATAATTAATTGGGCTACTGTATTATGCTATAATTAATAATTAGAAACTAAGTAATTTGGTACTAGAGGTAGACGTTAAGTGCCATCTCTTATCTAAATTATAATACCTCTAGTACTAAATTACTTAAGTTTAAGAGTGATAAGAGGCAAGTTTAATAACTGGCAGCTGCTAAATTGTTTAAATTTTATGAATTTAGGAAGTGTGCTCTGAGATTGAAGAAAGCTATTAAATAACTTTCAAATTAGAAGTTAGTAATAAAATTAATTTTTTCATAAAATTTCCTAAATAATAATTTGATGAACAAAACAAAATTTCAGCATTCTGTTATGGCTTGATCATTGGAACCCATTGAGTCTTTATCATACAAGGAAGTATGTTTTCATTTGAATTTTTTTGTTTCAATTACTTCATATTAGATGTAATTATAAAGTTAATATAAAAAATTACGCTCACGGAACCAATTTATGGTGTGGTAACATCAAAAAAACAAACGTTTTTGAACCCCTTCTGGGCTCTGCATCAGGTTCTAACAGTTTAAAAATTTTAACGGTTTTTTTAATCAGTGAATTCCCATTTAAAAAACCATTAGAACCTGATGCAGAGTACAGAAGGGGTTTGAAAACGTTCGTTTTTTTCAATCTTACCACACCATAAATTGGTTCCGTGTGCATAATTTTTTTATAATACAAAATAAAACAATTTATTGTTTGGGATGGTGTCTTCTGTACTACAGATCAGTAAGGACTGTGTTTTCCATGGCTGCTCCAGAAGTATGGTGAGATGGACAATACAAAGATTATATTTATTATTCTGGTAATTATATGAAGGGTATATGTCAGTATGGGTTATATAATTGAAAATATGATGGTAGCTAAAAATTAACCAGAATAAAATCAGCCTTCTTCAAATACTTGATTTATAATTCTGAGTTAGATGTTTGATTTGTTATTTGGCTACAATTTTGCATATATTACTTGAATAGGCATATTCTTAAATGGAATGGAAGAATTAAAAGACATTTTCTTACATTTTATAATAAGATCATTTTTATTTAGTTCTTAATATTTTCATTAATTGATTTTAAATGAATAATATTGTATTTAATTAGTAAATCCTTTTTCAATCATATACATTATTGTTAAGCCCTTTTATAATTATGATAGAACTTAACAGTTATCTTAGTGGTAGATTAATTTGAAAGAAAAATAATCAATCCTTTAATTATCAAAATCATTTGAATGATTTACTTATCTTGTTTTGGTAATTTTTATTCTTAAGGCAAAGTCTGGTCTTATATAGTCCATATGTGCTCAGCATAGATAAATTACAAACTTACTGCCATTTACAATGAAAATTTTACATCAAAAATTACTTTTTTATATTTTCACCTGTTGAATATTAATTTTCATCAACACGGGATATTTTGCCACTTGCTATAAGGAAAATGGCTAATTAAATGTGAGTTATTTAGAGAATATATATTGATTTACTTCAATGGTTTTACAAATAAAAATACCACCAAAAGCTGGAAAATGATGTAATAACCAGCACACACTTTCTGTACTTATTCCAGGTTCAGGGGTCTGTCTCACTGCATAGTGCAAAAATCACCACTTGTCAATATTTTTATTAAAGTGGCAATGAAACCCTAATCTGGTTATTTTGACATTCAGTGTGAAATTGTATCACAAAGCATGCTTTAGGAAAAATAGTAGAATGTTGAGCTCCTATGTGATAGGAGTCCCATGCGCCATACGCCTAGTGTTATCATGAAATCAAATGGTAACTTTGGACAGGAAAGCAGGAAGTGACAGAGAACGAAAGCAGTTTTTATGTAATGCTGTCCAATGTTTCTAGATTGGGGATTTTTTTTACCAACTGACAGAAAATTTGCAGAATTTTTTGGGGTGACAATTTTTTCACTGTGATCTTTTTTCCTGTAGGCTATACCACTGAGTTTAACCTACAAACTTTCCAAGAACATAGTAAAGCATAAAAATTTTGACATGACAGAACTTGTGAAATACTGCTTAAGCATTGCAACCAAATGTGTTATTTGGAGTTATTCATTAAGAAATTATTAAAAAATAAATGATTTCTAATTCTAAGTGATAGCTTAACTTGTTACTCTTGCTTTCTAGATTCCAAACTGATAAGGCTACCAGCACCTGCATTAATTAGTAAGTAAAAGTGGTAGAAAAAAAATTTGAATCTGGCAAAACGGTTGGCAATTTTTTTTTTTTCAGTGGGAATTCCCTTGCAAGGTATACAATTGCCAACTGCTTTCAATATCCCATAATATGAAAACTGGGGATTTTCCAATTTATATATGAAGACTATTTCTTTTTCAACCTCTGATGGTCCATAAAACAAAGACAAATGTAAATAACAAAATGAATTTATTACCAAAAGTTAGGTACAAACATGGCTACTTTTCGACATAATAATCGTGAAGATTGAGGCATTTGTCTATCTGCAGACGAGCTTTGAAATTCCCTCTTCTTAGAATGTTGCCGCCAGTGACTTGAGATGGGCCCTAATGTTGTTTCGAAGATTGTTATTAGTCTCAAACCTCTGCCCTCCTAGCCATGTTTTTAGTTCAGGAAAGAGGTGGAAATCACTCAGTGCTAAATTGGGGCTATAAGCTGGCTGTTTAAAGGTGGTGAAGACTTCCACCCAGCTTGGAACTTTTTAATGTGAGAAGACTTCCACCTCTTTCCTAAACTGAAAATGTGACTAGGAGGGCAGAGGTTTGAGACTAATGACAACCTTCAAAACAACATTGTTAAGGCCATCTCAATTCACTGGTGGCAACATTCTATGAAGAGGGGATGGAAAAGTTCATCCACAAATATGACAAATTCCTCAATCTTTATGGTGATTATGTCAAAAAGTAACCATGTTTGTAATTAACTTACCATGACATATGCTGCATTTTGTGATGTTTTAAAATGCAACATAGTGTGTATTTCTGCTTACATGCTATGATATATCAGTTTGTTATAATAATTGAAACAGTACTTAAATTAACAAAAATAGACCCCTTTTTTTCCTTATTAAATGCCCAGCTGGAGAGTAGGTTGAAGTATTGTGGATCAAACTAAGTTTTTATTTTCTTAAAACCTAATATGTTTGGCAAAATCTCAACTCTAGGCATGATTACTCTCAATGAAATTGTTATAGGGTAACAGAGTTAGTTTTGTCACTGCAGTGAATAAAATTATCACTTTAATACCTCTGTATATCAAAAACTAATTCATGGATTCCTATTTTTTTACATTTAATTGGATCCTTATTACATTTTTGGATTCCTCTTTGCAATTAATGGAAAATGGCAAAATTTTATCAAAATTGGCCCATTAAATTTTGAAAAGAAACTCAATTCTATAGTGAAACCCATAAAAGATGTGCTATCGACTGTAGAACATAATACAACAAAGTCACACAATTAGTGCAATATCACATTGTCGTGTGTGCTAGTGAAACGACCTTGTATCACAAAAATGAAGTCTTGTACCCCCATTTTTTATTACAGTTTTGGATTCTTAATTGCAATTATTGGAAAATGGCAAAGTTTAATCAAAACTGATTGAACAGATTTTGAGAATGAACACAATTCTGTAAGCCTCGTAGAAGAGGCTTTGCTAATGCTTCGTTTCAATTAAAATGGCTTATTGAAAAAAGTTGTTTTTTTAATTGTATTTAAAATATTACTGTGTCATTAATTTTTATAAATTGCTTGAAAATTTCACATTTTCTATATTAAGCATTAAAGCGATTACATCATTTTTACATTAAATTGTAATTGCAAGAATTTAGTTGAAAGAATTTTACAAATTTTGAATGATTTACTTAAATGAGCACATTACTAAATGTGTTTAATTATTTGGGTTATTATTAATAAGGGATAAAGATTTAATATTAGAGTATAATTATTTGAGAATTATACCTTTTTATATCAAATGTCCATTTCCATTTAAGTAATATAACTGGTTTTTGAAAATTTTAATTTTTTTCAAATTAAAAGTATATATTGATATGTTTTAAAATAATAATGTCATCAATAAATGACTCATTATTATTAAAATTTAATCAATAATGCTATCGTTTTACTTGAATTACAATAACATTATTGATTAACCATGAAGTTATGTCCTTATCTTTTTATTATTGAATTCGACAAAAAATTCAAATTCCCATTTAATTGTTCCATACATAAATAAATAAATAAAAATTAATATTCATTGATTTAATATTCTCATCAAAGTTAATTTAATTTTTAAAAATATTTTGCTATTTGATGAAATCTGTTATATTACATATTATTTATTTGCTATTTATAAATAATATTTAATAAAACTAAGATTACATTACTAAAAAAGTAGAAATGATTAAGAGAAACAATGAAAGAAATATTTTAAAAATGCAGAAGTACAGTTTTAAAATCTAGTAGAAAGATTTATTTTCTAGATTCAGAATTTCTAAAAATTTTATTTCTGATGAGCTTTAGTTACTTGTTACTTAAATTTTCCTAATTTTTTAGGTACTCGAAGTAAACAGAAACAAGCGCCTGTAGAAACAGTTAAGTGTAGTCAAAGGTTAGCCAAAAAATCAATTAGGAAAACAAAAAAAAAATATGGAACAATTACTAAATGCAGAGGGAAAAAATTAATAGTAAGTTCTTCTGAATCAGATACTGAACACGAAGCGAATAAAAGAAGTAAAATAAAAGGAAAAGATAAAGGACAAAAAATGAAATCTAAATGTGACTTAATACAAAATAAAGTGCATGATATTTCAAAAGATGAAGGAATACAAGGAAGATCCAGAGGAAGGAAAGGAACATTGATGACTCCTGTTACACAGCTGTCCTCTGATGGTAAATAATGATTTCAAATTATGCAAAAGAGTTGAGAAAAGTGTTTTATGCTAACTTGCAAAAGTTATATGTACTGACTGATAACTGTTATTGTGATTATTGTCTTCGATACAGATTCAGAAGATGAAAGCTTGTCGTCTTCAACTTCCTCATCTTCCTCATCTGCCTCCTCATCCTCGAATTCATCATCATCATCTGCATCATCATCTACAGATTCTTCTCCTGTGCCTTCCCCACCTGCAGTATTATCACATTCCAGAGGACAGAGAACTGCATCAAAATTATCAAGATCTCAGACAGCTGGAAAGACTCCAAAGTTGACATCATCACTTGTTACAAATTCCCGTCCTTCAAAACGTCTTGAATCTCCTCCTCCATTACCATTAGCAAAATCACCTAAAACTACAAAGAATGTTAATTCATTACCTCCTCCAACACTCACCAGTGCCTCTGCAATCACAACGTTAAAATCTTCTAAAGGAATAGGACCTTCTGCAATTTCTACTGCAAAAACTTCAAAAAGTTCATCTCCACCTGTTTTAAAACCACAAGTTCCTCTACCTACTACAAAGGACCAAGAATTAGCCGTAGTTTCCAGAGCAGGTAATTAAGCTGTTATTAAGGATAACAATTGTGTTTAACTTTTTATAAATTTGTGATTATGCTTTGAAGAGTTTAAAAGAAGAATGTTTAAATTTAACATTTATAAATACTTCTGCTCAGGTATTATGTAATACTTGTAAAGTGTAATTTCAGTAATCTAATATATAAATGCATGTGAATGACAGTTTGTGTATATTTTAAATTATGGAAAAATAATTACTTTGTTAAGTAAATTTCAAAATTTTTGTTATTTATATTAAATATTGTATATATTAAAAATTATAGCATTATTAATTAGAAATGAATATAATAAAAGGAAATATTTAATTTTTCAATATATACAGTATATTAAGTATTGATATTTTATTTTTAATAAATATATTTTGTTTGCAGTGAGCAGCATTTATATATATATATATATATTTTTTTTATTACATTAGAAAAATATTGCACAGATTTCCTTGTTTATATTTAAAGAATTTTTATTCCAAAATAAAAGAAATATTTATTATTTGTAAATTCAAATTTTCAAATATTCTATGATACAACACTTCTTATGATTTTTAATTATATTGATATATTGATTTAAAATGATGATATAGTTAGTTTTCTAGTATTTAATTTTATATGTTGATGCTATATTTTCTTATTTAAGTACTTATAGAAATGAAGATGATGATTTTTTGCTATTAGTAGAGAAATCAATCACATATTTGTTTATTTGCTTTCTGTTTATTAAACAAAAGAAATAAAATTTTAAGTTTGTGCATGTTAAATATTAGTTGTTTGAATTATTTCAAAAACCTAAAGCTGTTGGCTTTTATCCAACTTCACTACCTGTAACTGGTGTTCTTCTTCTCCAAAGCAGAGGACTTTGCAAACGTTTTTGAACCTAATGTGGTCCTTAGGTTGGGTTCAAAAACGTTTAGCAAAGTCTTCTGCTTTGGAGAAGAACACCGGTTACAGGCAGTGAAGTTGGGTAATTTATCTACTCCGGTGTTAATATTTCTTTCTAGCTATTGGCTTTTTTTTAGTAATATATCACACAAGGAACATATATCACACAAGGAACAGTTATTGATATAGTCTTTATTAATGGAGGATAATTAAACACACAAAGCCAATAGCTTTATGTTTTTTTGAAATAATACGTAGAAACCAGTAATGGAATGATTAATTCATTGTTTGAGATAAGATAAATTTTCTAAGTTTTATCTTAAGTACAATACATTCTATTAAGTTTTTTTTTTTTTTTTGAAATAAGCATTTTTTAAATATTAAATGTAAATAAATAAGTTCCTAAAAAAATTTATTGAGCTTCTTAATTGTTATAACAATAAAAAAAAAGTAGTATATAGAATTATACCTATGCTCTTATATAACTTGGTTTTTTAATTCTCTTAAGGGAAGCTGTGTGTTGAGATAATTAATGCATTAGTATAAAAAATTTTAAAACTATTACTTTAAAAAAGTTTTTAAAAATTTCTTTTGATGTTTATTTTATTTTTATACAGTGTGTTTCAAAAATATAGATAATATTAAAAAAAATAAAAACATAGATTAAGTATTTATTAATAATGCAAGTGGTTATTATTGTTTATTTATAGCACAGTACAATGTTATATAATTATTTTTACAATATTTGACAGTTACATAAAGTGTTAAATACAAAATACTTATTTTTGTGATGTCCCAAAAATATAGATAAGTTTAAACTTTGAGTAATAGTTCATAACATAAATTGATGAAAATTGTTTTAATATGAAATAGAACTGCCATTATGAGTAATGGCTTCAAAAATGCAATTAGATACTGATTTAATTAAATTTTGTAAAACTTCTGGATCCATTTAAAATCAGCTCTCAATGATTTCTTGTTTAAGCTCTGAAACCATTGTAAAATGCCTGTTATTAGCATAAATTTTTCAAGTAAGAATGTCCCACAGTTTTGAATAGAATTAATGTCAGAGCTTCTTGCTGGCCACCTCATAACTTGAATATTATGATCTTCGAATCACTTAGTTGTTGAGCATGAACAATCAACACTGGCATTGTCCTGTTGGAAAATCCAATTAGGTCCTCCAATTTCTTCTCCAATAGGTAATAAATTATTTTTTAGGATAACTTTTAGTTGTTTGTCTATCAGTTAAAATCACTAAATTTGATAAATCCAAAGCAGCCACACCTAACAGAATCACCACCCAGTTGCCTGCTGAAAAACTACACTCTTCTTTCCTAATATCATGCCAGTAATTAGGTCATACAAATTAAATTTATTTTTATCACTGAAAAAGACTGAGAGCCATTGGTCATTCCATAGCATGTGATCTTTAGCCCACTGCGTTCTTGCCAATTTGTGTAATTTTGTTAGTGATGGTTTTTCATCGAGGTATCAAATCTCATATATTTGGAGCTGCTGAAATTCTTCGATAAACAGTGCTTTTTGATATTTTTAATCCACTTTTACACCAAATTTGACGAACTGATTTATCCTGTTGTGATGCAAGATGCACAATTTAATTATCATCCTTTTGAGATATGATTGGTGAGTGATTTTTTAAAAATTTTATAAATTTCAAAAGTACAGTATACCTCAGGATACGAACGCTTCAGCATATGAAATTTTCAGGATATTACATGAAATTTGAACATATTTTTGCACCACGGTACGAACAAAAACTCACCATATGACGTTACATTAGTTCGCAGTGCCACTGCCATGATCATGTGTTCCTTCTGTTCATCAGTCTCAGTCTGTGTGTTTGCTTTGTTGTGGAAGGAAATCTTGAGGTATTATCAGAAAGTGACTGATTTTATTGAAAGGAAACATCCCAGAAAGGTTTACACTAGCCATATTGCTGCTCAGTTTAATGACATTTGCCTAAGTTATTTTAGAAACATTTTAAAAAGTAGGCAAAGCTAAACCTCTTTGGATAGATATTTTGCCAAGCAACCTCTATCCAGTGAAAGTGTTGGTGGAAGTGAAGGAAAGAAAGCAAAAAGCAGTGAATAAAAAATTAAAAATATATATATAAAACAGAAAAGTTNAAATTAAATACGTAGTTTTTAAAATCACTGATATAGTTTTAATATGGCCCTGGGGGGTCGCAGAATTTTTTTAACTTGTAAAGGGGTCACATATTCAAAAAGGTTGAAAAACACTGATCTATATAATAATTTCCCTAATTGTATTAATATTTTAAACCGTTTGATTTTTTGTATGTTCTTTAATTGATTGATGATTGATTCTATCAAGTAATTTGTTGACTGTTTGATTGTATTAACTTGATTCTTTAGATATCGAAAATTAAATAAAGAACATTATGTTAATTTAAGCGTACAGAAACGTTGCTGTTGTTCCAGCAAAGATCTTATTTTCACTTTACTGAATGCCTAGTGGGTAATTTGCAGATCAAAATTATCAGATATTGGCTTAAAAATATACAGAAATAGTTCTTTGAGAACTCCAATATTCAAAGTATTTTGAACATTTGAAATAAGTTTTCTCATTGAATTATAAGAGACAAAATAGTATTATCAATATAGTGCTGGCTTTCACAAATTTGCAAGAAAGATTGAATTCAAAAGATATCTTCAAAATGAACAAAACTCAGCATTTGGACATTAATATGAATAGTAATATGATCTAATCATTATTTAAGTGGAGTGTTAGTGAAGTCACTTCTATGTGGCTTACAATATTGAGTTTGATCTCAAAATTTGATTAATCAATTTTGATAAAACTTTGCAATGAGGAATCTAAAAAGTTATTTAAAAAAAAAAAAAGCAGGTCTATGACTGTATAAGCTACAAGGTTATAGCATGAGCATATATGACAAAGCGATATCACACAACTTGTCAGATGATGTCCCAAGGTTGCTAGCATGTCTTCTGTAGACCTATAGAATTGAGTTTGTTCTCAAAATTTGATGGGCCAATTTTGATAAAACTTTGCTACTTTTTATTAATTGCTATGAGGAATCCAAAAATGTAATTAGGGTTCATTTAAATGTAAAAAAATAGGGGTTCATGACTTCATTTTCAATATATAGTAGAGTCCAAGTAGCAATGTCTATACTCCCTGACATGATTGATCATGGCTAATGGAATTTAGGAGAGAAAAATAAAAAAACAGCATTGTGTGCACCTAATGGAAAATAGGTATGGAAAATGAACAAAACACAAGAACAAAGCAATTGATGGTGATTGATTGTTCTTGGATTACTTCTCCATGTCAGCAAGAGCAAGGATTGTATCTCTGTACATGGCCAGTGCAAGAATCACACCTCCCATGGCTGGCAGATACAAGGAACTTCGCTCTCAAATTCGAGAGATATCCAGCAGGGGCAGAGGGAGTACATGCCCAGGATGCTAAAATTGTTACATGGGCAAAATAATAAATTCAAAGAACACACATGATTATGAAAAATTATATTATGAAATATATGTGTGACTGTGGGATCAGCACCTCTTTAGTGCCCTTGTTAGGATGACACCACTGTGTTTTGTTCTAGACACAGAAGCAGTGACTGCTATTTATTTTCATTCTACCTTTGTTATGCAAGTGGTCGTGTGCACAGGTGTAATGATAAATCGGCTATTCAGGAATGTATATATGGAATATTTGGATATATAGAAGGAATGTATATATGGTTATCAATGTAGCAATTTTTTGGCTTATTTTATTGAGATAAATTAAGATATTTTATAGTTGACATAAATAAGATAAAATTAAATTAGTAGCAGAATTTATCAGAATTATTCGTTTGAAACTTGCTTTTATAATAAAAGACAATAAATACTATAAGGGTTATCTCTTTCTCTTTTAATATAATGAAAAGATCATAATCAGCCAGTTATTTTTATATATCCTGCAAGAACATATAGTATGTTGTTTTAATTCTTATACCGCACTAAAATACATATAATTAAATTTTGTAAAACTTCTGGATCCATTTAAAATCAGCTCTCAATGATTTCTTGTTTAAGCTCTGAAACCATTCCTGTTATTAGCATAAATTTTTCAAGTAAGAATGTCCCACAGTTTTGAATAGAATTAATGTCAGAGCTTCTTGCTGGCCACCTCATAACTTGAATATTATGATCTTCGAATCACTTAGTTGTTGAGCATGAACAATCAACACTGGCATTGTCCTGTTGGAAAATCCAATTAGGTCCTCCAATTTCTTCTCCAATAGGTAATAAATTATTTTTTAGGATAACTTTTAGTTGTTTGTCTATCAGTTAAAATCACTAAATTTGATAAATCCAAAGCAGCCACACCTAACAGAATCACCACCCAGTTGCCTGCTGAAAAACTACACTCTTCTTTCCTAATATCATGCCAGTAATTAGGTCATACAAATTAAATTTATTTTTATCACTGAAAAAGACTGAGAGCCATTGGTCATTCCATAGCATGTGATCTTTAGCCCACTGCGTTCTTGCCAATTTGTGTAATTTTGTTAGTGATGGTTTTTCATCGAGGTATCAAATCTCATATATTTGGAGCTGCTGAAATTCTTCGATAAACAGTGCTTTTTGATATTTTTAATCCANATAAACTTATCGGGAAAAAACTCATAACATTTAAAATATATGCTCTCCACTTCAAATTAGTAGTGTCTTGCATCATCTTTCTAAGACCTTTCAGGGGAAAATTTTTTTAATTGAAATAATGTGACATCTGGTTTACATCAGAAATTCATTATATAGTTTATCCAGGCCTCCTGCCTGAGGTTTTCATAACTGATCTCGGATTTCATCTATCTAACTCTGTTCTTGAGATTAAGGAATGATGGACAGACAACAGTGTGAATTTATATAGATTACAATTTTTTTAAATTACAGCCCAATTATATGGTTTTCCAAGTCCACTGTTTCTCTCTATTAGAAAATTTTTATATCCTGGTCATACAGGTGTTGATAACTGATGTGACAATTATTAATTGTAATGTGTTTAGTTTTCATTGAGATAAGTGATGTTAGATATTTCGAAACACTGCTCAGTTTTTATGCCGTCATCTGTGACCAGGTAGACATAAGTGAAATATTGTCACATTTTTAATAAAAGGCTTTAAAATTTAAATACAGTAGAACGTCGATTATCCGAAACATCAATTATCCGAAAGAATTCCATTCGGCAAATTTAAATTTTCACCAGTGCTGTGGCGCTGCAATCTTTGGCTATGTCTTGGGCTACTCAAATATTTTACGTTTTTGATACTAAATTAACTTCTGAAGTATAATTTTTTATTGTTTTTATATTTTTCAATATATTTATTTTGTTTGTACAAAATAAAAAAATAATTTTTAACGATACAATAGTCTTCGTTAGGCTTAACATCGATGAAAATTCAACATGAAGTGACACGCAACGGAGAAAAATTCCAACATGGGATAAATTAATATATTTTTTCGTACATAATTGGTTATCTGAAATATTGATTTTCCGGACAACCCCAGTCCCCAATTGATTTGGATAATCGATGCTCTACTGTATTGATATAATATTGTTTCATATTCATTAGTTTTATTTTCTGTTGCATTAAATTAAATGCTTCTTTTATTTTCATGAAGTCGAAATTATAGCAACATCTATCTTAAAACTAAAGTTAATAATACACATAATGTAGCCAGGTTATCTTATTTTGTAGGGATTGTCCATAAATTAAGTAATGCTATTTTTATACTTTTTAACTATCATTCACTGTAGGATGACTAATTCATCCTCAGTCATCCTACAGTTGTACAGTAAGACCCCACTTAATATGGGGGATACATTCCTAGACTACAAAGCGCTAAACGAAATAGCAATAAATGAGATCAGTTTAACACAGAGTAAATAGGGAAAGGAAAACATGTGACCAAAAATAAACAGATTTTACTTTAAGTTATATTATTATGCAAATGAATATAAAAATATGTTAAATAACACAAACATATTCACACAGAAATGTTAAGTTCATTTTTGTTGAAGGTTGTGGCTCTTCTGAAATTCTTATTTTTGCAATAGTCGTGTAGTTTCATTTGTCACTTTTTTCTTTTGTTAAGCAAATGTTGGTAGCAAGAGATCGCATCCAAAACACCTCATTTTGCTTTTGCACTCCTTTCAAAATCTGGATCATTCGTTACAATTTGATCAACAATTTCAGTTATCGTTACCAAACTTTTAGTAAGGAAATCTGTAGAGAAATTCTTTGGGTTCTTCGTTTTAGAATCACAATTTTCCAGTTCTACATGAATTTCTTGTTCTGCCAGTTCTTCAAGGTTGTCATTAGTAAGGATCTCACCAGAAACCTCCTCTATATGCTGCTCATTTATGATACATTTCCTAGTCCTGCTATATCGATTAGGTTGACCAAATTGTCAACCTAACAATACAGCAATAGGCTCTTATTGTTGAGAATTCTTGGATACCTTCAGCCATAACTTTTTCCACACTTTGTTCATGCATTTATCAGTTAATTCTTGCCAATTGAAGTCAATACTGCCATTGGCATCCATGATGTTATATTTTTTCCAAAATTGCACAAAACAAACATAGATTTAAGGAAAGTATAGCACTATGACGATTTGCCATCTTTTGCTGATTGGTTCGTGTTTGGGAATAATCGTGTTATATACGAATCAGTGAAATGCTGCAATAATTTGAATCTGCGTAAATTTTGAACCTGTTTTTAGGCTTAGAGCATACTGCATTATATCGAATCAGTGTGAATTGAGGCAGTGTTAAGCAGAATCTTACTGTACTAAGGAATAATGCATAGCATGGAATACCAAACATAACACTATTTTATAAATTATGTGTGTAACATATAAAGCAATTGTAGAAACAGTACAATTTGTTGTGCAACATTTCATAAACAAAAATGAATAAATCCGTTACTCAGGGTTGAGACCTTAGCATTACATATTTTTGTAAATATCCTATTCCCTTGTAATGAATTGTAATGATCATGTGCATTTCCACCCTCCATATATGCCAAAACTTCTAAACCAGAAATCCAGTGAGTAAAATAAAAACATTAATTGAAGAACAAATGTTTTCAACCTTTATAAAGGCCATCTTCACGTTCTACTGGTAGAACAAATCGAACATAAAAGGAATTTAAGTAACATTTGTTGTGTATGAACATTGCATGTGCAGGAATGCAGTAATACATTATAAAATAAAAATAAAACAACACATACAAAAAAGTTATAAATGCTTTTAAATTACAAAATGTCATAATAAACTATACACCAAAACAACTGGAGGTCTGATTTATAATGATAAGATATGAGCATAATATATCAATATATATACTAAGCATACATCCATATATACATCAGCTCCGAATAGGGTTTCTACTCCATATATGTATTATGTAATTTATGGTCAGTCTCCATAGTTTCTTAATTCATCATGCCACTCTAGAATTCTTTGTTTTAACTATGATTGTTGTTTGTAATATTTTTGATAAATCCTAGAATAACTCAGCACCTCAAACAACCTTTACAGCTCCAGTGGTATGTGTTTACACCTTAGCAAATGTTTTCAACCTCATCGAGGTCTTCTTCAGGCTTCTTTAACTAGGAATTCGAACACGTTTGGAACGGAACATGTACGATTCAAAATTTATAAACAGATTTAAGAATACTCATGGAACGTTACGCACACGCTAAAACGACTGTAACGCACGTGTAATATCAAGTTTGCGTAACGGTAGAAGCAGACGAATTATACACACTCATTTATGGGGATGAGTTCCCTCATAACAAAACTTCCATACGCTAGATATACCGATTGCATCCCTGATATTACACGTGCGTTACAGTTGTTTTAGCGCGTGCGTAACGTTTCATGAGTATTCTTAAATCTGTTTATAAATTTTGAATCGTATACATTCCGTTCCAAACGCGTTCGAATTCCTAGTTAAAGAAGCCTGATGAAGACCTCGATGAGGTTGAAAACATTTGCTAAGGTGTAAACACATACCACTGGAGCTGTAAAGGTTGTTTGAGGTGCTGAATTATTACTCCTCTAGTGTTGGTAGACGTTTATTTCCTAGAATAACTTCTGAAAAAAATAGCCACAGTTAACAGTATTATGCTTTAAGTATTAGATTGCTTTCCTTAATTTTCCTTAATGCTGTTAATTAGTACTATGCTTTAAGTATTAGATTGCTTTCCTTAATTTTCAATTACTTTTAGTCCCATTATCACAAGTAGACTGTCTGCTCTTGATGATGGCATTGACTTAAAATTGAATTTAAAAAAGTATGTTCCAGCTTTTGGAGATTGTAATGGCTTTTAAAATCAAACAGTTTACGTTTATCAACAGAAAATACATCCATACTTGGCCCATATAAAATAAATAAATAAATGCTATTTTCAGGAACCAAACAAATTGTTTTTAAATCACATTATTTATTTATATTTTATGTTTATTTGAACTTTATTAAGTTTTTTTTTTGTTCTACTCTTGGTAAAGAGCTAAAAGACTTGAAAGTATTTGAAAATTAAGGATAGCATATTACAGGAAATGATAAACTTTGACAATTGGGTATATAAAGTTTAGTATAGTTTGATATATCAAACATTATTACTTCAATACTATATATGTTACCGCTAAAGCTTGAAAGTCGTTAATGTGTACATTACTTAGCTAATATGCAGATTAACTAACGTGATTCGTTAAAGTTGTGAAAATTGTTCCATTTCTCAAATTACCTAGATAATGTGCAGAGTATCTAGGTAATCCGCACATTACTTACTAGATACTCGGTAAAGTGAAAATAAGATCTTTGCCACAAATAAATGTACCACAAATAGGTGTGCTTGTCACAAAAACCAACTGCTATGAAATTCAAAGTGTCACCAATCTTTATATTGCACTAATAAGTAAGCACAATTGGTTAATGTTACCTATGGTGAGTAAAATGGCGGCTTGTCTCTGATTCCAGCAAAGAGAAGAAAGGAAACAGTGGGGACGCACATTCAAACGTAACCTAACCTATTCTAATAATTTGGTTGGTAATAATTATGGTAATTTATTAGAATAGGTTAGGTTAGGTTAGAACGTGCGTCCCCACTGTTTCCTTTCTTCTGTTTGCTGGAATCAGAGACGAGCCGCCATTTTACTCACCATAGGTAACATTAACTGCACAATTATATCATGCGATCACCAGAAAAAGTATGATAACTTTATTATTTTTCGTCTCTGGTCCAAAAGTAGGGTATCGTTGAAGTCGTCTCGGTCCCCTCAGTTCAGATAGATACTCAAAGTCCCGAAATTCCATAGGTGGTTATCTATATCAGTGTTTTTCAACCTGTGGGTCATCACCCCCAGGGGGTCGCAAAACCTTACACGGGGTGTCGTGGGTAAAAGAAAAAGACAAGTGTTTGTAGGTCCTACACTACAATAAATAAAACTACAATTTCAGTGAGAAGGCTTTGCATTTTTATTTTAAAGTACAATTGGTTTTTCGATCGATATTTAGGTCTCAACAGAAAGAAAATTAAATACGTAGTTTTTAAAATCACTGATATAGTTTTAATATGGCCCTGGGGGGTCGCAGAATTTTTTTAACTTGTAAAGGGGTCACATATTCAAAAAGGTTGAAAAACACTGATCTATATAATAATTTCCCTAATTGTATTAATATTTTAAACCGTTTGATTTTTTGTATGTTCTTTAATTGATTGATGATTGATTCTATCAAGTAATTTGTTGACTGTTTGATTGTATTAACTTGATTCTTTAGATATCGAAAATTAAATAAAGAACATTATGTTAATTTAAGCGTACAGAAACGTTGCTGTTGTTCCAGCAAAGATCTTATTTTCACTTTACTGAATGCCTAGTAGGTAATTTGCAGATCAAAATTATCAGATATTGGCTTAAAAATATACAGAAATAGTTCTTTGAGAACTCCAATATTCAAAGTATTTTGAACATTTGAAATAAGTTTTCTCATTGAATTATAAGAGACAAAATAGTATTATCAATATAGTGCTGGCTTTCACAAATTTGCAAGAAAGATTGAATTCAAAAGATATCTTCAAAATGAACAAAACTCAGCATTTGGACATTAATATGAATAGTAATATGATCTAATCATTATTTAAGTGGAGTGTTAGTGAAGTCACTTCTATGTGGCTTACAATATTGAGTTTGATCTCAAAATTTGATTAATCAATTTTGATAAAACTTTGCAATGAGGAATCTAAAAAGTTATTTAAAAAAAAAAAAAGCAGGTCTATGACTGTATAAGCTACAAGGTTATAGCATGAGCATATATGACAAAGCGATATCACACAACTTGTCAGATGATGTCCCAAGGTTGCTAGCATGTCTTCTGTAGACCTATAGAATTGAGTTTGTTCTCAAAATTTGATGGGCCAATTTTGATAAAACTTTGCTACTTTTTATTAATTGCTATGAGGAATCCAAAAATGTAATTAGGGTTCATTTAAATGTAAAAAAATAGGGGTTCATGACTTCATTTTCAATATATAGTAGAGTCCAAGTAGCAATGTCTATACTCCCTGACATGATTGATCATGGCTAATGGAATTTAGGAGAGAAAAATAAAAAAACAGCATTGTGTGCACCTAATGGAAAATAGGTATGGAAAATGAACAAAACACAAGAACAAAGCAATTGATGGTGATTGATTGTTCTTGGATTACTTCTCCATGTCAGCAAGAGCAAGGATTGTATCTCTGTACATGGCCAGTGCAAGAATCACACCTCCCATGGCTGGCAGATACAAGGAACTTCGCTCTCAAATTCGAGAGATATCCAGCAGGGGCAGAGGGAGTACATGCCCAGGATGCTAAAATTGTTACATGGGCAAAATAATAAATTCAAAGAACACACATGATTATGAAAAATTATATTATGAAATATATGTGTGACTGTGGGATCAGCACCTCTTTAGTGCCCTTGTTAGGATGACACCACTGTGTTTTGTTCTAGACACAGAAGCAGTGACTGCTATTTATTTTCATTCTACCTTTGTTATGCAAGTGGTCGTGTGCACAGGTGGTCAGCTCAGGATGGAGGAGGTCTATGAAACAGCACAGTGGAAGCAATGCACTCAGAGGTCAGTTAAACAAAACAAATAGCAGTTTATTTGACAAGGAAAATACATTTTATTGGAAGTGAAACAAAACAGTTATAGACAACGAGACACTGTCACTTTTCCCAAGAGAGAGGATTAGATTGCACATTGTCATAAATATTTAGTTAAAAGAGAGTCAATTGTAGATGAGATGATTGTTCGATCATCTTTAGAGAAAAGTTTATACCTAGAGTTCGGAGCACACCGAGAACAGTTCAAAAATAGGTGTGGAATTTTCTATCCAGAACAGGAGCAGGAATTTTCTCAAAGTGGAGCTGAAACTGGAAGGAGGTGATATTCTGTTATAGGCAGGAACTAACTAATTCAGTTGAGGAACTCGCAACAACTCTTGTTAGGAAACTTGCAACAACTTGTTGAGTTGTGGAGGAATTGGCAATGACTGCCTCAACTGGCTGTTATTTGTCATATTAAAATGGCAGAATATGGCCAGGAGGTTATAAGGCATGGGAAAGTCTCTCTTTCAGTCCTGAGAATACATAAGATGAGACGGTCTCAGGTAGAAAAGTTGACAATTATTGCTGCCAACAACATTGTATTGACAAAAATTGACCTGTTTTTCTGATTAAGCTCATGTTCCTTAAGTCCAGGTTATCACATATGCATTGTATTAATAAAAAGTGATTTTATAGTTTGTAAATTTATAACAGACTACTGAAAGGATTATGCAGAAGGCACCATATTTAAGTTTGTCTGATGCCAAATGCTCTAGCCACATACATACAGACAAGGTTAGCCTCTTTTATAGTGTGGCAAATGCCACTCTTTACATCTTAACAGTCATGAAAAACAAGCAACAACCCCCAGGTGGTATGAGTCATCACTTCCTGGAACAAGTTTGAACTCACCCAGTAAGACTGTTGGCTGTTAGTTGTTCGTTTGTTAGCCACATGCATCATTGAGACATTTACAATATATGCGAGGAAGACAATAAACTCAGTTTTATTATGATCACAGCTCATTCATTTTATCACGCGGTGATGAAAAGTAAAGCAATAATAGTAAAAACACTACAGTGGCAACAATTGCAAAGTTACTTGTCTATGTTTATCAGATACAAGAAACACCTCTTCTGTGCCTAACAAGTGCAAGGATCACTTCCTTCCAGCTTCATCTAAATTCTATTATGATAAAGACAATGTTGTGTGATGTCCTAGTTAATTTTATACTAAATATAACAATTAGAAATTAATGGTTAAATTAGATGTATGTAGAAGAAAAGATCTGATTTAGAATGAGAATGAAAACTACAAGCTAGGTAAATATTGCTGATTATGCTATTATATTAATAGGGACATCCCAATACTGCCATTAATACTTTTCCTCAGATATCCAATCTGGCATTGTTACATTTTTCAGACAGGCAAGATCTGATTGAAATTGGAATTTTTAGCTGAAACCAAATTTGGGTTTTAAAGTCTAAAGCCCTGGTCACACTATGCAATTTCCAGCCACACAGGCAACTGCAACCGCAATGTCTGTTCCCATTAACTAGTAATTCCCCTCAAAAATCAGTGCGATGGCAACTGCAACTAGAAATAAAAAGTTTGTTCTACTCGCGACAATTGCAAACATGCACATCCAATCAACAAACACCTTTGTGCCACATCACACAGTGACAACATTGAATAGTTCATCATCATGGCGGATAGTTAGAGGATTAATACTTTTACAGAATCAAGATTGATTGAGCTTATTTGGGCTCATGAATACCTGTGGGATTTTAATTCTTCGTTTTATCAAAGATTTTATCTTTTTGTATATTTTCGCCAGCTCTATCAAAAAAAATTGCCTTTTTTCTTTTATTCATTCCAGAAAAGGAACTGCTTGCTATTTTAATAAGAAAAGTGGCTAAAATTCCGTAAATATTCTGAAGTAGAACGTAAAATGTCGGCTAACTCACAAAAGTAGTCAAAAACAAGCTACTGTAATTTTATTGGTTTATTATAGAATCAAATGTTTCAGAGTTGCAACGTGTGACCACGAGAAGATGCGCACGACTCGCACTTGTTGCAGCTGCAGTCACCTGCATAGCTAGAAATTGCATAGTGTGACCAGGACTTTACACTATTTTTGGTCAGGTTAAACTTATATAGTAAATATTAATGACAGAAAATGAAATTTGATATAAAAGTATATATGGTATGCTTACAGTTCAGATTACTAATAACTAACTGGAATAAAGCATGTTATTTACGTTAAAATTAAAAGCTTCAATTACACAAAAACTTTCAAAATTAAGCCACAGACTGAGCAGTGACAGCCAGCAAGATTTCCTGTTTCAATACTTGTTGCCAATACTGGCTGGTATTGATACTTTAAGATCCACACCAGTACCAATACTGGTACCGACACTTTTCTGATATTGGGCTGTCCCTAGGCATTAAAAAATGTGTTTCAAGAGTGCAGGTCTGAAAAAATGGAAGGAGACACAAAAGACATTCAGAAAGTGAATTCAAATTTTGAAGTTTGATGATTTTTTTTCCATAACCATTCTTAAGATTTCAAAAATGTCTTATTTGGAATCATAATTCCCCAAGTATAAATTTTTATACTTGGGGAATATGTCCAGTGATTAAAAGAACTGGTTAGCTTCTTTTACCATATGACAATAAGATGTTATATAGACTAGTTATAAGATATTACACAGATTGCTTATCACAGACAGAATCTCCAAAAGTCATTTATAAATAGAAATGATAACTATCCAAAAGTTTCTGGCTATGACCAGTTTCAAAGTATATAAGTTGATACTTTGTATTGATTGCAATGTCTGTATTAATTATTTGAACCAATTCTTGTCTGATAAATACCATGTTCTTCATTGTACAGCATGAATCGTACCTTCAAATACTATAAAAAGTATACTTTATGAACTTTTAGATTCTATCAATATAAAGTTTAGGCCTTTCACAGTGGGGGGAAAAATATAAGAAACAAATGAAACATGACAAAAACCTCCTTATTAAATAAACACAAAATTTCTCAAAAAATTCTGTGTATATTTAAAACATCATTTCAAGAGACTCACACCCAAGACACCAATAAATTACACTATTTCTGCTGTATTATAATGGATTTATATGAACTGAAATATGCAGAGGCTAGACATTGAGCTTTAGAAGAAAAACTGAGCATTTAAATACAATGATTTTAATCTTACTCATAAAAAATTTTACTGAAACTTTTACTTGCATTCATTAACATTCAAGTCAGAGCATGTAAGGAAAGAGATGTAGACTTTTCCAATATCTATTTTATTTATTAAAAAAATTACAGAAAATCCTAATAGATGAATTTGAAAATAGAATTGTTTCCATCCTGGTTAGCATTAAGTGTTTAGCTTTTAAAATGACTTCATAAATTATAGGGTTGAGTTTTGAGACTTCTTAAAAATATGGTAATGTAGCTGTTACGGGAAGATCTGGCAACACCAGAGAGAGGGGGATGTTCAAGACAGACGGCCCTGACTAATGTGTAAGAGTGGAGATCACCCGGTCCAAGTAAGACCCCGAATAAAGCATTCAGAGTAAGTGTCTGTATTCCTGTCTCGCAGGGGGGTCTTAAGTGCATCACGAAGGGCATATAAACACCAAGTAAACCACATAAAACATAGTGGCAACGGATAATTAAGCCAGTGAAGGAAACGAGGTTTAATGAACACGCGCCAGCTTAATTAAACAAGTAATTAGACACTTTGTTCAAAGGTTGATGCTGTGGTAGACAGACAGTCTCCTTGGTATATTAATATAATAATTACTTTAAAGCAACAGAAAAAATATATATATATGATTTATTTAAAGAGCGAGATGAATAGTTTAACTCCTGAAACCATTTTCCATGGACACATCAAATCCAGAAAATTGGAATCTTATTTCATCCTTAAAGCCAGTTTAATAAGTCCTGTTAATAGATATGTACTAGCGGACGAAATAAGATTACAATAAATTAAGGATATTGAGGCATATTAATTTAACCAGAAAATTGAGTTTATGGAAGCAATGATTTGATATTTATGCAATGGCTATAGACTTACCTGCAAAAACTATTCCACAGCAGAGAGCCATCCTGCTCCATATTATCAGAGATAAAGGCTTAGAAATATACAATAATTTCCATTTAGAGGAAAATGCCATGAATCCGACAGTGGATGAAATCTTAGCTAAATTCACGGACCATTTCCAGCTGTATAAGAACACTATCTATAGTAGATCTGTACAAGAAAGAAAAATACATAAGCCAGGACAAACTGTAGACAAATTTGTAACAGCTACGTACAAAAGCTCAAGGATGTGATTTTGGCACCCTAACAAAATCTCTCATAAGAGACAGAATTGTCTTAGGCACACAAGATGATAGTATCAGACAAAAAATGCTGCAAGATCTGACATTAACATTGGCAATAGACATGGCAAGAGCATCCAAACTATCTAAGCACCAATTATCTAAAATCAGGGCAACAGAAATTACAGTGAACAAGGTGAAAAGTCAGTTTCCAAGACAAAAAGATAAACCAAAAAAAAATCGAATACGTGTATGACGAATAAAAATAGTGTCAAGAATAAAAAAATGCCACAAATACCTAACCATACACGAGTATGGAAACTGTCCAGCTTTTGGCAAATTTTGTTATAAATGCAAAAAGAAAAACCATTTTTCTTCAGCATGTAAGGCGAAGAAAATAAATGAAATTGATAATCCTAATTCCACTATCATCTCAGACGAGAAAGATTATCTATTGGATAGAATCGTTGTGCTGAATGAAGTCACGAATGAACACTGGGAAGAAGTCATTGAAATAAATGGGAATCCCACTAAAATCAAATNAGGCTTAATTAAGCTTAAGATGACTCTTGATAAATTATTTATTTATTATTTTAAGCATACTGAAATTTTTTTACGTGTAGTGCTTTTATTAATAATGTGTCAATTTTTAATATGTGTATAACTATTAATTTGAAATTTTGCTTACGTAATTTTTCGAATTCCGCATTTGATTTTAGAGAAATAACAGAAGATGGATGCTAAATGCATTTGAAAACGTTCTTATGTTATTAAAGAATTATGCTGGACTTTTGAATGGTTTTTTATATTATTAATTTTAGTTTCCAGTAAGCAAGTATATATTTAAAATGTTTTTTATTTACAATATTTTTTCCTTCAATTTATTAGTGTCCTCCTTTTCATTGTAAAAAAGTTGGTTACCTTATAATTGTGCCCATGCAAATAATTGCATGTATATTGAACAATATATATTATAATATTTCTCAATATACAATATTTAATGTTATGAAGTTCAAAAAAGTAAATGATTTTATATTGAAGTACATAGAGGTGCTTTTTAAAAACACTTAACTCATTTATTTAACATATTAAAAATTTTTTTATTATGACTATGAACTAATTAATAAAAACACACTCAGGCCATGGGCATCTGCAGAGGGAGAAAAGGGGTACTTGCCCTCCCTGGGATTGAATGAAAAATTCCACAAATTATAATTGTAAAAGTGACTGAAATGTGTAACCTTACACCCTCAACTATGGGACACTGATGCAATACTGTGTATAATATATATATATAATAATGATATGATGACAAAGTGCATAGGCTGTTTTTTTTTTTTCAAGCTATAATGGTCTATAAAAGAAAGACAAGTGTAAATAACAAAATGAATTTATTATCAAAAGTTAGGTACATGGTTACTTTTCGACATAGACAAATGCCTCAATCTTCATGATGATTATGTATAGACAAGCTTTGAAATCCCCTCTTCACAGAATGTTGTCACCAGTGACTTGAGATGGGCTTTAATGTTGTTTCAAAGATTGTCATTAGTCTCAAACCTCTTGCCCTCCTAGCCATGTTTTTAGTTTAGGGAAGAGGTGGAAATCACTCGGTGCTAAATCGGGGCTATACGCTGGGTGTTTAAAGGTGGTGAAGACTTCCACTCAGCTTGGAAATTTTTAATGTGAGAAGACTTCCACCTCTTTCCTAAACTGAAAATGTGACTAGGAGGGCAGAGGTTTGAGACTAATGACAACCTTCAAAACAACATTGTTAAGGCCATCTCAATTCACTGGTGGCAACATTCTATGAAGAGGGGATGGAAAAGTTCATCCACAAATATGACAAATTCCTCAATCTTTATGGTGATTATGTCAAAAAGTAACCATGTTTGTATCTAACTTTTGGTAATAAATTCATTTTGTTATTTACATTTGTCTTTCTTTTATGGACCATTGGAAGTTGAAAAAGAAACAGCTCTGATAGATTTAACTCCATTAACTTACCATGACATATGCTGCATTTTGTGATGTTTTAAAATGCAACATAGTGTATTTCTACTTACATTATGATATATCAGTTTGTTATAATAATTGAAACAGTACTTAAATTAACAAAAACAGACCCGCCCTTTTTTTTCCTTATTAAATGCCCAGCTGGAGAGTAGGTTAAAGTATTGTGGATCAAACTAGGTTTTTATTTTCTTAAAACCTGATATGTTTGCCAAAATCTCAACTCTTGAAAAAACCGCCCATGTATATTTATTTATATCGCTGTTTTTCAATGGAGATGAAAATTAGTTTTATATGTGAAAAATATTGAAGTCATATCAGTCAGGAATATAATACTATTGGATAAAAGATAATGGGCATATATATATAACTTAAAATTATCATGATACTATTTCTATCAGGAAAAAAAGTGGTACCAGAAATTGATGAGCAAATAAACAAAACCATTCAGTGGCAAACAAGTGGACTTTGTCTCTCTAGTATAACAAATAAGTAAATAAATACTTCTTCACTTTAAATGTTGTGAATAAATTATATTCTTTTAAATTTATTAAGAAGATTTATCACTTGACCTTTAGGACATTTAAGAAGTGCTGACTTATTTATGTATTTTCAGTTGTATTTGCTTAATTTACAGTTTATTTAACTTAAGAATTTCACAGGCATATAGTGAATATTATTTATATTATCTTTTATTGAATTTTAATATTGCCAAATCATAAAAATACTTAAAAATTAAACTTTTTTTCTTCAACACACACAAATTTCAAGCAGTTTAGACTGGAGTTTGGATAAATAATTTGTATATTAATTAAAATTTGTACAGATGAATTTTATTTTTATGGAAATTAAATAGGAAAGATGAAACTGTATATAATTGTATTGTACTGTACAAGAGGGGCCAATTGACTAAATAATTGCAGGATTCATTATGCACTCCATGAGAGATTATTTCAGAAGTTTAACCTCTTTAAAAAGAAATGACAGTCAACCTCTGAAGAGAAGCTGAGGTGGTTCATCAGGGTTCAAAAAAGTGGAATCCAGATGAACAAGCAAGACTCTGTTGCATCTCATTTGTGACTGTGCAAGTCTATGCTTGCACATTCACAAATGAGATGCAGTAGAGTCTCCTCAGCAGGAGCATCTACAAAAGCACAAGAGGCTGAGGATAATTTTGATTGGCACAGATGTTTAAGAAAGTGAAAGTGAATACAATTCTGTCAAAAGATAGGAAATCCTCAGTTTGTACGTAGAGCAGACTATGCAAAAAAGTCTTGCTCTGCTTTAAACTAAGGTTAGACCTCCATTGTGTAGAAAGAATTTTGGAGGTCAAATCTTAGTTTATATTTATCAATTATATAATAATAATTAATATTAATAAATTAAATACATCACTTATTTTATTGTTAAAGAAGAAACCATAATCATCAGATTTTGTTCTTTTNGAGACAGAATTGTCTTAGGCACACAAGATGATAGTATCAGACAAAAAATGCTGCAAGATCTGACATTAACATTGGCAATAGACATGGCAAGAGCATCCAAACTATCTAAGCACCAATTATCTAAAATCAGGGCAACAGAAATTACAGTGAACAAGGTGAAAAGTCAGTTTCCAAGACAAAAAGATAAACCAAAAAAAAATCGAATACGTGTATGACGAATAAAAATAGTGTCAAGAATAAAAAAATGCCACAAATACCTAACCATACACGAGTATGGAAACTGTCCAGCTTTTGGCAAATTTTGTTATAAATGCAAAAAGAAAAACCATTTTTCTTCAGCATGTAAGGCGAAGAAAATAAATGAAATTGATAATCCTAATTCCACTATCATCTCAGACGAGAAAGATTATCTATTGGATAGAATCGTTGTGCTGAATGAAGTCACGAATGAACACTGGGAAGAAGTCATTGAAATAAATGGGAATCCCACTAAAATCAAATTAGATACTGGAGCGGACACTAATGTTATTTCTTGGATTTATTTGAAGCAGTGGACCAATTCTCCAAAGATAAAACAGACTAAGGTCAAAGCCTATACCTTCACACGCGAGAGAATCCCTATTGTTGGTGAATGTCACCTCCGACTCAAGTCTGGAAGCCATGAAACCACGAGCAAATTTCTTGTCAGGATGCGTGGGCTACCTCTATTGAGCAGAGATGCATGCAAAAATCTAAACCTTATTAAAAGGATAAATTCTATTACACCAGAACTTAACCCAGGAAATATTTTGGAATTTTATTCCATTGTATTTGAGGGAAGTGGAAAACTCAAACATGAGGTTATGATCAAATTAATTCAAAATGCAATTCCAAAACTTGTCCCTCCTAGAAGGATCCCAGAAGCTTTAAAAACAGAAGTTAAACAAGAATTAGAGGACCTGGTTAGAAAAGGAATCTTAAAAAAGACAGAAGAAACTTCTAGTTGGCTTCACCCAATGATCATTGTTAAAAACAAAGGAAAATTATGCCTGTATATGAATTCACATGAATTAAATAAATACATTATTAGAGATAATTATCAGATATCATCACCAACAGAAAACTGTTGTCAAGCATTCCGAAAGCTAGATACTATACAGTTATGGAAGCTAAATCAGCCTTCTTTCAGCTACTGGTAGAAGAACAATCACAAAAACTGTTAATAATGAATACACCTTTCGGAAAATATAAATTTACAAGATTGATGCTGTTGTGATTCCAAAATGGCAGAGCATTTTCAAAGAGCCATTGACACAATACCTTCAGATATTGAAAGCATTTACACACATATGGACGATGTTCTAATCTATGGTGACACATTAAGAGAGCATAATCAAACACTGATAAAAGTCTTACAAAGAGCAGAAACACATGGCCTTAAATTTGAAAAAAGTTAGATCCAACTGGCACAAAGGCAAGTCACCTTTGTAGGGCACATGATAGGACCAGATGGTATAAAACCAGAATAATCAAAACTTATTGCCATTCAACAATTAATTAAAAGAACCAGAAAATCAAAAAGCACTACAAAGATTCTTGGGGATTAGTGAATTATTTAGGCAAATTTATACCTAATTTATTAAATCTCTCACACAATCTTAGGCAGCTGCTCAGGAAAAATATTGAATGGACATGGACAGAAGAGGCAAGAAGGGATTTTAATTATATAAAGAAAATTATAACCCTACATACAGATGCCAGTCAACATGCTCTAGGAGCAGCAATTTCACAGGAAGGAAAATCCTTAGCTTTTTTATTATCATTTTTGAATGAGACACAACAAAACTATTCCCAAATCGAAAAGGAACTACTCACCTTATGGATGTAAAAAATTTGATCACCTGCTACTTGGAAGATCGTTTGTAGCATATACCAACCACCACGATACCGCATATACCGTTAGTCACGCTAATTAAACTATTAATTGCATTGTTTCCTAGACTGCAGAGATTAATGCTAAAGTTATTGGCTTATGACTTCAATTTATACTACAAGCTGGGAAGAGATAATAGAGAGGTTGCGGCTGATGTTTTCATCGTGAAAACGTGTACGTCGGATGGTCAGCGCTGCCTTCCTGTAAGCCTAGAAGTTTGACAATGGCATTTGATACGTTGAGCATGATTCCATTGATGTATCAATGACATTGTCAAAGTTCTAGGCTTACAAGAAGGCGGCGCTGAACGTCAGACGTACACGTTTTTGCGATGAAAACATCGGCCGCAACCTCTCTAATCTCATTGCAAATGTTCTTTCAAGGGACATAAGGCATTCTACACCCAGTTTTTCAACACCAGACCTAGACGAACAAGTATTAGTAAGAACAGTTGGTATGAAAATTACAGACACCAAACTCATAGAATTAGCTGAAAACACAAGACAAGATCAAAGTCTACAGGCTCTAAAGAAATACATATCAGAAGGATGGCCAGTACATAAAAAGTCTATCCCATCAAACATCAAACCCTAGTACAATTTTAAAGACAACCTATACCTATGGAAGGATATTATATGTAAAGGACCTGCCATAATAATTTCAGAGAAACAAAAGAACCAGAGTTCTATAGCAAATTAATGTTGCACATCTGGGAATCAATGCTTCACTCAGTAGAGCAAGGAGTAAGGTATACTGGCCAGGAATAAATTGTGACATAGAAGAAGTAGTAAAATCTTGTAGATAGTGTCAAAGGTTTCGACCAGCTCAGACAAAAGAACCTCTGATACCCCACAGAATTCCTACATATCCATGGCAAGAAGCAACAGCGAATATTTTCTATTTGTCCAACAGTCCATATTTACTAATTGTGGATAGATACAGTGCCTATCCAGAAGTTTATAAAATGTCATTGACTGATGATTCCAAAGTTATTCCCAAGTTCAAAGAAATCTTTTTGCGATTTGGAAGTCCAGAAATATTGATGATGGATAATGGTCCCCCATTCTCATCAGTAGCTTTTAATTGCTTCTGTGACAAATGGAGTATCAGTATCAGGCATTGTAATCTAGTCCTCGATATCCCCGGAGTAATGGTCACATAGAATGGCATGTGCAAACAATAAAAAACATATTTAAAAAGATAACAGAATCAGGTCAAGATCAGTATTTGGCTTTGCAAAACTGGAGAAACACTCCTACGAACTCATTATCATCTCCAGCTCATCTGCGCATTGGAAGGAACATAAGGTCAACACTTCCATGTAAATCATCCCATTATCACCAATGCCAATTTCGTATAGAGGATATCCAACAGCAACTAGAGCAGGATGTCAATGTATTATAACAGAGGTAGTGTTTCCCTCAGTCCATTGAAACTGTCAAAGTGAGTTTTAGTGTATACAGGTAAAGAATAGTCTCCGGCAACTGTTGTAAAACCCCTAAATGAACCCAGATCATACTTAATAGAAGACACACTAACAACAGTACTGAAGAAACAGAGTGAATCTGAAACCGAATCACAGCCCCAGAAAAGCACTGCAAGAGAAAGACAAAGAGAAACAAGAAAATGGAAAGGAACAAACTGAGGAAAAGGAGGAAGTAGCAATTTCAAAGGAAAAGGAGTTTCAAACTCCGACACGAAGAACTAGATCAGGAAGAATCATTAAAGCTCCTGTTCGACTCAATTTGTAAAATGTGTATGTATTTAAGTTGTGTGTGTTTAGTCATTTAAAAAAAAAAAAAAAAAAAAACATGTTATGGGAAGATCTGGCAACCCCAGAGAGAGAGGGATGTGAAAGACAGATGGCCTTGACTAATGTATAAGAGTGGAGATTGCCCAGTCCAAGTAGGACCCTGAATAAAGAATTCACAGCAAGTGTCTGTATTCCTGTCTCGCAGGGGGGTCTTAAGTGCATTATGAAAGGCGTATAAACACCAAGTAAACCACATAAAACAGTAGCATCTTGAAATACATAATTTCTAATTAAAACCATTTGTTTTGATTAGTCACTTGACTTGCTGAAAGCCAGAATACAATTCACTTTTGCATTTTAAGCCAGAAATCTCAAATTGTTTTTCAGATTTTAGCATAAATATACATCATACAGTAGAGTGTCGTTTATCTGAATCAATTGGGGACTGGGGTTTTTCGGATAACCAATTATGTACAAAAAAATATATTAATTTATCCCGTGTTGGAATTTTTCTCCGTTGCGTGTCGCTTCGCATTGAATTTTTGTCAATGTTAAGCCTAACGAAGACTATTGTATCGTTAAAAATTATTTTTTTATTTTGTACAAACAAAATAAGTGTATTGAAAAATATAAAAACAGTAAAAAATTATACTTCAGAAATTAATTTAGTATCAAAAATGTAAAATATTTGAGTAGCTGAAGACATAGCCAATGATTACAGCGCTACAGCACTGGCGAAAATTTAAATTTGTCGACTGGAATTCCTTCGGATAAACGACGCTCTACTGTAGTTTTTGTGTTAAACATTTTTTTTGTAATTTTACTTATTGATAGATTAAAATCTTTACTCCATATTCTGAATTTTGACTTAAGATTTCATAACACTTAACAAATTCTGGAAAAGATAAAAATGCCCAAATAAGTGGAAATGTTAAATTTGTAATTTTTTTGTTCGATGGTTCTTTTGTAATGTCAATTCTTATCAAGAAATTAACATTACAGCTTTTCATTATCTAAAAAAATCCAATTAAAATAAACCTAATTAACTGAACAATATAAAAAAATTGTATAGTCATATCCAACCAACTTATGCAAGTTGGTAATTATTTTTAATTACGATTAGTGTTTTGGCAACAAAATTAAAGTGACAAAGTCTATCATCACATCTTTAACCAAATTGTCTCTAAAATAAAATAAGCTACACCACTACAGTTCTTTCTTCTAATTAAAAAAAAAAAACTACAAACCTAATTACTTTTTTAGTTCTACACTTAATAATGAAATTCTAATTGTATTTTGTTGAACTGACTTAATCTCATTAGAGAAGAAAAACCATTAATAAATAACTTGCAATCTAAGTCACAACTCACCAATAATGTTAAAAATACACTGTACTGTCTTTGCAGTCATCTTTTATGCACATTAGGGACATTATACTGATTTACATAGTTTGCAAGTGCATAAAATTCTACAACATTACTTTGCATTTCACAAATTTTTTTAATAATGAATATACATTTATTTATCAAAACCATTATTTATAAATCAGATATTTTTGTGGAATGCTATCTTAATATACTGATGCAATTATGCAAATCAGTTATAGTCTGTACAACAAAAAAAGTAAATGAGTCATTCTGAGCTGGAAGAATCTGTCAGATGAAAGGGATGGAAGGAGACATGTGGCTACTCCTTAGGAGTTGAAACATGCATCTGATCTCTTTTGTTTTTTACTATCTTTATCATAAGTAATTTTTATTATTTTCCTTTTTTTTGCAAATTTTATTACTTTCAATTCTAACATTAATCACATATCTCATTTCATCTGATATAGATCCTTCCTGATTCATGTTTACTTTTTTGATGAATGGATTATAGTTATACCAAAGCCAACCATTGCTGTATGCTATTGGATTAATAACAGCTATAATATTAATAAATTACCAAATAATTTGACACTATAGGAAGATGTTATGCATCAACTCTTAATAAATTTAATAATTATAATTTTTTTAATTAAATAATTTAAATATAGATCTACTAGAAGAAAGGAATCAGTCTGTAGCGGGACTTGAACCCACAACTCCCGCTTATTGTGCAAATGCGTTAAAAAAAATTATAATTATTAAATTTATTAAGAGATAGTGCCTAACACTTTTTTCTAATATTATAGCTGTTATTAGCCCAATAGCATATGGCAGTGGTTGGCTTTGGTATTTTAATGTATTGGGTTTAGTGAGTTATTTGGACTATAGTTAGTTGGGACTGGTTGAGATTAACAAATCAATCCTCTAAAGTTAGGATAATAACATGTTTATGCTTCTAATACAATAGAGTGCTATAAATTAAGACACTTGGCGGGTTTTCTCATCTTTATTTAGTTGATACATGTGAACATTTTACACGTTTCGGGCTCTTAAGCCCCTCTTCAGCCAACTAAAACATTAAAAAAGAATATAACATACATATAAAAAACAAAAGTTTTGTAGAATTCATAAAAATCTAAAACATACCATGTATATAAGTCTTATAGACTGAAGTAACAGTTTACTTCCGTTTCAGTAACAGTTACTCGCGATATTTTCCNATTTTTTGATGCTTTATTATTTGTGATTTTGTCTAATGATGATTTTTACATATTAAAGTCAAATAATATTTTTGAAAAAAATTGTTTCGTTATTTAAGTATTACTATGATTTTGTTCTTGATTTAACTTCCTTGTTTAATATAAAATATTTTACCCTACATTAATTTTGATTTTACATTTTTATAGCTCAATTAAAGTTATCTCGTCATTTAAATAATTTTACATTCTTTATTTCATTATAGAAGATCAAGCAAGTGATACAGATCAAAACACAGAAACAAGCAGCACCAGAAGCAGTACTTCTACTAGTAGCATGTCATCAGATAGTGAATCAGGGAGTGAAAGTGATGGAGATGAACAGTCTGGTACAGGCGAACGACGGCGTCAAAGAGGTAAATGATTTTAAGGAATTTAATTACATTTTACAAGTTTAAAATATTTCTTTTCAGCAAAATTCAAGAATAATTCTGTATAAATTTAAATTTTATATATAATTTTTGTCTTGAAAAATATAAAACTGGTATATTTCTAATTTTGACATATAAAATTTAAAAATTTCATGTATTTTATTTTGTATAATAATACAGGATGTCCATAAAGTCCATGTGCAATTTTAAAATTTTATAACTTTATTAGTATTTGTGATAGAGAAATTATGTAGAATGTATTGGAAATAANAATTTACATATTATCTGACTCTCATTACAACATTACAGTTTTTTGTTATTGTTGATTTATTTAACAGTTCGATAATTATTATTAATTAGCACATTGCTCACAATAATAATAGTTTGGACCTAGTGGATACAATTAATATAAAATTTTTAACCAGTTTTCGTTTATAGAGATGCTAGGATTTTTTTATTAAACATTATTTATTGCTGGATAGTTAAAGGTTTATTTTGTTTTATTTATATTATTCATTCCAGTATAAGTTCTTGTTTTTATTTATTTACTAATTGTTAAGGTGACCAATCATCCTCCTTTTGTAAGTTCTGTCCTTCCTTGAAAAGTGTCCTTTTACATGTCCTCCTTTTTGATATTTAAAGACTAATCTGTAAATCTTCGTATTCGATCAATGCCGAACCGATCCGTTTTTGTATTTAACATGATGGTTCATCAAGGCTCTGTACAGTGCGATGAGATGCAATTATGAGATGCATGCTCTTCACGTGGGAGACCTTGAGATGCATGCTCTTCACGTGTGAGAGAGAGAGAGAGCGCGCGCGCAAATGGCTTTGTTTACTTCTTATCGAAACACGACATGGCACCTATGCATGCAGTAAAGATTATTATAGTGTATTATTGTTGCAATGAAAATGTTTTTAATAATATAAAAAACCATTTAAAAGTCCAGCATAATTCTTTAATAACATAAGAACGTTTTCAAACGCATTAGGGGTAACATTATAGAAATTTAGGGGCAACATTAAGAAATTTGAAGAAAAGAATCAATGAACATAAGCTATCGGTGAACTAAGCCATAGACAGTACGGTCCTTGCCACTTATGCCAAACAACAAGATATCACAGTTTTTTGGGATTAGGCCTCTATCATAAAAGCCATTGGATCTAAACACGCAGTAAAGTATCTGGAAAAATTGGAAATCCACAGGGCACAGAAGAGCACGCAATGCATTAACTATAGTGATGCTGACAGGCTTTCATCTGCTTGGAAATCTTTTTGTGACGAAGTGGCTTAATCCTATATAAAGGCTTAATTAAGCTTAAGATGACTCTTGATAAATTATTTATTTATTTATTTATTATTTTAAGCATACTGAAATTTTTTTACGTGTAGTGCTTTTATTAATAATGTGTCAATTTTTAATATGTGTATAACTATTAATTTGAAATTTTGCTTACGTAATTTTTCGAATTCCGCATTTGATTTTAGAGAAATAACAGAAGATGGATGCTAAATGCATTTGAAAACGTTCTTATGTTATTAAAGAATTATGCTGGACTTTTGAATGGTTTTTTATATTATTAATTTTAGTTTCCAGTAAGCAAGTATATATTTAAAATGTTTTTTATTTACAATATTTTTTCCTTCAATTTATTAGTGTCCTCCTTTTCATTGTAAAAAAGTTGGTTACCTTATAATTGTGCCCATGCAAATAATTGCATGTATATTGAACAATATATATTATAATATTTCTCAATATACAATATTTAATGTTATGAAGTTCAAAAAAGTAAATGATTTTATATTGAAGTACATAGAGGTGCTTTTTAAAAACACTTAACTCATTTATTTAACATATTAAAAATTTTTTTATTATGACTATGAACTAATTAATAAAAACACACTCAGGCCATGGGCATCTGCAGAGGGAGAAAAGGGGTACTTGCCCTCCCTGGGATTGAATGAAAAATTCCACAAATTATAATTGTAAAAGTGACTGAAATGTGTAACCTTACACCCTCAACTATGGGACACTGATGCAATACTGTGTATAATATATATATATAATAATGATATGATGACAAAGTGCATAGGCTGTTTTTTTTTTCAAGCTATAATGGTCTATAAAAGAAAGACAAGTGTAAATAACAAAATGAATTTATTATCAAAAGTTAGGTACATGGTTACTTTTCGACATAGACAAATGCCTCAATCTTCATGATGATTATGTATAGACAAGCTTTGAAATCCCCTCTTCACAGAATGTTGTCACCAGTGACTTGAGATGGGCTTTAATGTTGTTTCAAAGATTGTCATTAGTCTCAAACCTCTTGCCCTCCTAGCCATGTTTTTAGTTTAGGGAAGAGGTGGAAATCACTCGGTGCTAAATCGGGGCTATACGCTGGGTGTTTAAAGGTGGTGAAGACTTCCACTCAGCTTGGAAATTTTTAATGTGAGAAGACTTCCACCTCTTTCCTAAACTGAAAATGTGACTAGGAGGGCAGAGGTTTGAGACTAATGACAACCTTCAAAACAACATTGTTAAGGCCATCTCAATTCACTGGTGGCAACATTCTATGAAGAGGGGATGGAAAAGTTCATCCACAAATATGACAAATTCCTCAATCTTTATGGTGATTATGTCAAAAAGTAACCATGTTTGTATCTAACTTTTGGTAATAAATTCATTTTGTTATTTACATTTGTCTTTCTTTTATGGACCATTGGAAGTTGAAAAAGAAACAGCTCTGATAGATTTAACTCCATTAACTTACCATGACATATGCTGCATTTTGTGATGTTTTAAAATGCAACATAGTGTATTTCTACTTACATTATGATATATCAGTTTGTTATAATAATTGAAACAGTACTTAAATTAACAAAAACAGACCCGCCCTTTTTTTTCCTTATTAAATGCCCAGCTGGAGAGTAGGTTAAAGTATTGTGGATCAAACTAGGTTTTTATTTTCTTAAAACCTGATATGTTTGCCAAAATCTCAACTCTTGAAAAAACCGCCCATGTATATTTATTTATATCGCTGTTTTTCAATGGAGATGAAAATTAGTTTTATATGTGAAAAATATTGAAGTCATATCAGTCAGGAATATAATACTATTGGATAAAAGATAATGGGCATATATATATAACTTAAAATTATCATGATACTATTTCTATCAGGAAATAAAGTGGTACCAGAAATTGATGAGCAAATAAACAAAACCATTCAGTGGCAAACAAGTGGACTTTGTCTCTCTAGTATAACAAATAAGTAAATAAATACTTCTTCACTTTAAATGTTGTGAATAAATTATATTCTTTTAAATTTATTAAGAAGATTTATCACTTGACCTTTAGGACATTTAAGAAGTGCTGACTTATTTATGTATTTTCAGTTGTATTTGCTTAATTTACAGTTTATTTAACTTAAGAATTTCACAGGCATATAGTGAATATTATTTATATTATCTTTTATTGAATTTTAATATTGCCAAATCATAAAAATACTTAAAAATTAAACTTTTTTTCTTCAACACACACAAATTTCAAGCAGTTTAGACTGGAGTTTGGATAAATAATTTGTATATTAATTAAAATTTGTACAGATGAATTTTATTTTTATGGAAATTAAATAGGAAAGATGAAACTGTATATAATTGTATTGTACTGTACAAGAGGGGCCAATTGACTAAATAATTGCAGGATTCATTATGCACTCCATGAGAGATTATTTCAGAAGTTTAACCTCTTTAAAAAGAAATGACAGTCAACCTCTGAAGAGAAGCTGAGGTGGTTCATCAGGGTTCAAAAAAGTGGAATCCAGATGAACAAGCAAGACTCTGTTGCATCTCATTTGTGACTGTGCAAGTCTATGCTTGCACATTCACAAATGAGATGCAGTAGAGTCTCCTCAGCAGGAGCATCTACAAAAGCACAAGAGGCTGAGGATAATTTTGATTGGCACAGATGTTTAAGAAAGTGAAAGTGAATACAATTCTGTCAAAAGATAGGAAATCCTCAGTTTGTACGTAGAGCAGACTATGCAAAAAAGTCTTGCTCTGCTTTAAACTAAGGTTAGACCTCCATTGTGTAGAAAGAATTTTGGAGGTCAAATCTTAGTTTATATTTATCAATTATATAATAATAATTAATATTAATAAATTAAATACATCACTTATTTTATTGTTAAAGAAGAAACCATAATCATCAGATCTTGTTCTTTTTTTTTCTTCAACTGAATATTTTTATACTAATTACGTAAATTAACATTTAAATGAATCTGTAATTGGAGATAGATAGAATCACCATCCTATAATTTTTATAATTAGATAATAATTTGGGTTAAATTACTTTTAGACTGATTTAATATTAGAGATGTTTGTTTAGCAAGTTAAACCAGTAACTGTTGCATATAAACAAATCTTTTAAGTTATGCTATCCAAGCACTTAATAATTCCTGAAGTCAGTATAGAAATATCCCAATATTAATCTATCGATGTTAGCTTCTTTCATAAACTAATTTCATAAACAGATTTAATGATGATTATATATTAAAATGTTAAGATAAAATGTTTGATCAAAATATAATTATTTATTATCATTAACTATTATATAATTTTGCATTGTCTAATTTTTATGATGTTTTTTAGCTAAGGTACAAAGGCAAACTGGTGCCGATGTATCTGAAGATGCAGATAATGCAGATAAGGAGCGAGTAACGGGCAGTCGAACGAGGCGCTGTGCCTCGAATAGGCAACAGAAGGAAAAAGAAAAAGAGTTGAAAGAGAGAGAATTTGAAAAAGAAAGTAGGAGTAAGACATCTCGTGCTCAGAAGAGGTCAAGATCTGAAAGTGATGTTTCTCTTCCCCCCAAGAAAGGTGAGGGAAACTGCAGCATTATCAGCAGGAAATATATTTGATTGTGTTATTGGTTATGAAAAATAAATATAATTTTTTTCTTTTATTCCATTATTGCTTCAGTAATAGTTACCATAAATTAAGTATTGTTGAAATTTTTATTAAAATTTTTGTTCTGCAGAAATAATTTCCTTGGTCACCTTTAATAATTGACATGATATAAATAAAATTATTTGCTAGTTTTATATTTTCTTTATTAAAAATTGTTTGCTTTTACTTTTAATCATGCAATTCTGTGTCAATTTTTAATTTTGCTGCTATTTAATTTTTTTTTTTTTTTTTACTTTTAATGGTAATGAAAGCTTTGTTTTAATTTTTAAAATTTTACTGCACCAATAACCACCATTTAGTTTGAGATATTAAGCTTGTGTTTTTGTTATTGTTTTTTTCTTTCTGTTTATTTACACTGTTGCTGAGCAGTGGCTGGTGGACTTAATGCTGCACCTCCCTCAGTGAAGTCCCTCTCTGTGGCACCAGAAGCCAGCATAACTGGCAGTGGTTCCCCGGAGAACAACGTTGCATTGACAAACAACACCAATGGCGATACAGCTACTGCAGCCACGGCAGTTGGTGGAGTTAATCGCAGGACTGCAGTTCTCTTTAAGAAAAAATCTGCTAATGAGGCAAAGAAGCCGGCCACTCCAGTTTCACTTCCAAAACGTACAGGTGGAAGACCAAGAAAAAGCGTTGAAGGATCTCCTTCTACACTTCCTTCTTCTTTTGCCTCATTTGCCAATGACGGTGATCTTTCTACTTCAACTGGCAATGTATTTACAGCAATAGCAACAGCATCACTTGTTTCTTCAACAAAGGAACGAACTTATGGTAGGCATTTTATATCCTGCATGAAGTTTCTTGTTTTAAATTATTTATTTTTATTACTTTTTATTTTATTAATGACCTTTACACAGCTTACCACATATTTTGCATGTTAAATAATTTTTGTTTTTATGAATGATAGACAATAGGGAAAAGATTTGCATTTTTCAAATAGTATTATATTTATGTACTCTTGTTCATGTTCAATCAGCACCAGATACATTTTATATGTGTAGTTTCTGACTGTCAACATGGATAAATATGCAGATCTTAAAATTTTATTTTCATTAGAATTTATTTTGTACATGCAGGTTGAATCAAGTGTCCTTTACACCTTTTCTTTGTATTAAAAGTACTGAAGATATATTAATTTTGTTACATAGGAAGTCTTGCATGGAAAATTGGATGGACGTTTTTATACCTTGAAAATGATTTTCAAGGTCAACAAAAAAGTCCATCTAATTCTCCATCCAAACTACATTAAGCTACACTTTTCCAGATTATCTAAAGTTTAGACTTTTATAAATGTTAATAGTTATTATTGTTTAATCAGTTGTCCCAATTGTCATTTTGATAACCTTTTCCAATTGGAGAAACAATAAATAACCATTAATATCAAATATAAATTTTGAGATATGTATAATCTGAAAATATAGCTTCATATGATCTAGTTGATATAATAATACACTTGTCTTTGCAAGAGTTATAAATGTTCAGTAGTTTTCAAGTTGATAATTTTTATGTTTCATTCTAAACTGCCCTTTGTAAATTCTAACTTAATCATATTATTTAATTAATTTATTTATGATAGCAACATCATCTGTTTGTGGTACCTGTTTCTTGTAATCATCAAGAAATTTATTAGCTTAATTTCTACAATAATAAAAATTATCATATCATAGCAATTTTGGTCTTTAAGAATGTTTATGTTCAATGTAATCTAATTAAATATTGGTTATTTATTATATTAAGACATATAATTTTTTTTATTTATGATAAATTGTGTTACATGTGATGTCTTTATTGCAAATGAATGTTGCTTATGAAATGAATTTCTTTTTTAAATATTAAAGCTTATCAATATAGAATATATAACAAGAGAAATTTCTATATGCAAACAAAGTTTTTCATTATAAAGAATAGTTTTAACAACTTCAGATTTTATATAGATTTTCTTCTAGGCAATTCTATGTAAAATCATTATATTGTCAATTGCAAAAGATAGAAAATGCAACTGTCAGATAGTTAATTTAAACTATCACATCTTCAATAACAATATTCTAAAAACTACCCTACATCTTCAATACAGTAAAAGTTTGTTAATCTGGTGTCTATGGGACTAGGTTGGGACTGGATTATTGGATGTATTTGTGAAATTTGATAAGTTATATGTAACCTGAACATTACAGAAATAGTCATACATTTTGTACCAGTGTTACTGTGACACTGTAGACTACACAGTGTTAACATTGATTGAAAAACCTGGAAAAAATAACAACAAACAAACACATTATTGTTCAAAACCAATATTCACAATGATTGATGTGCATGTAATAATTATTTTTCAGATGTGCTGCACATATATAATTCACACGTGTTCCAAATGTGAGAAACCTGTTTTTAGGTATATTGTCCTCACATTGGTTTGTTATGAAGAAAATTTATCAGTTACACATATTACTGAATACAAAGTAAGTTATGTATAATCTTAAATCTATACCCAAGAGATGTCAGTTTATCTGAGATGACAACAATGAAAGGGCTTTATTTGTCACCCTTCTGTAAAGTAGCTAGTAGAAGTTGACAGTTTAACGAACTTCTACTGTAACTAGTTAATAGTGTACATTTGATTAATAGAATTTTTTATATTTGAATATATCTAATCTTTTTTCTAAATTCAGAGCTTATTATATATGTTATGGACCAAGTGATTAATAGGGCATTATTTAAAATGCCTAGCCATTATGATTAATGACTAAAATGGCTGTGTAGCCTGATAAATGTTGTCTAATTTATTAAATTGACCAGACATTATGAATACAGCTACATTCTCTTTGGGCAATTTGATTTATTTTTTTTTAATTTTTACTTTTTTCATTTTTTAAAAATTGTTTATTTTTTGTGAATTATTTCAAAGTATTTTAAAAGCAATATGCAATCTTTAAAAGTAAGTATTATTAATTGTATTAATTAAATTAATGTTAACAAAAAGTATTATTAACAAATTTATACTTTGATCAAAAAATGAACTTAAAGGAAACTTCTGGAATGTCATTTTTGTTATACAAAAAGTTTATTGTTGTTAGTTTTAAAGAGATTTTCCAAATTTTCCTCTATATTAATGTTGGTCAATGATTCTATAGGTATAAAATTTTTTAGTTCAACTTTTAACTTTGTTTCAAACATGGCTTCATAGGGACTGCAGTTTATACCAGTATGATGCTCTCTATTTTTCATCAGTTGTACAAAATGTAATCCTTCCAACCCAGCCATTTGTTAGTGCTGTTAGTCTCCAACCAAGAACTAAGCATATTTTCTGTCTTGATTACATCTTTCTACTGAAATCTGACTTTGTGAGTACTTTGGGCTTTCCATTCACTAGTTTTAACTCAGGCCACATACTACACAGTTCTTTGATGACATTATTGACAAATTCTCTGCTGTTATCGCTTTGTAGAATGCTCGGTGCACCAAAAATTGTAAAAATCTCTGTAAGAACAATGGCTACTTCTTCAGCCCTTTTGGTTTTTAACAGTTGTAGTTGAATGAATTCAGTCAGATGGTCTTGGCACAAGAGTATAAATTTTATATTGCTCGTTGGCTTGCGACTGCATATCAATAAGGTCAACTTGACATCTCACAGGTTCATTTCATTACTTAAAATTGGTTTAACTACCAAGCCTTTCTTAGGAACATTCTATTTTTTCTGAAAAATTTCACATAAGTTCAAGTAAATTATGATCATATCTCGTATCCCTTGTAATATTTTTATATTTCATACTTAATTATTTTTCCATACGGTTTCTGTCGTCACTGTCAATAGCAATATGGTCATGCAATATCTGAAATATTTCTTCAGTGTGAACATATTTAATCAAATTACTTTCTTTTACGTACCCAATTAATTTTTCTATTTCATACATCATAGCTATGTAAATGCTGATATTCTTCTAGTAACTTCAAAGTCACTTTGATTTTCGGCTCTTTCACTTTTTGTACCATTGTCAAATATCAATACATTGATTTTGTAAAAATTTGACCTTTTGTTGCTATTAACTCATTTAATCAGTTGTTGAAGCAGTTATTCATATCACTTAATGATTGCTCCATAATTGTTACTTTTTCAAAGAAGAAAATGCCATTTTAAGAGGCAAAAGTAAAATTAAAATGTCTCACAAGAGTAACTACTGGTCACTTGAATTTAAAATTCGATATTAAATGCAATATGCATGCGCAACTCAGACATGAATGCTGATTGGCTAGTATATATCAGTTGATCACTCCTCAACCTATTATCATCACTTCACCCTGACCAGGTTATAGCAGTATTCATAGTGTGATCAGTCAGTCTGATAAATTATGATAAAAACCTGAAATTTATTACAGTGTCCTATATTGTTTGTCATTATTCATAATGACTGGGCATTATAAATAATGCTCGTATTAATCACTTAGTCCATAACATATATAACAAGCAAGATGATTTAGATAGAGCAACAAAAGTGGAAATTTAAACAGTTAAAATGTTCTTGAATATTCACTTGTCTCCTAGTAGATAAATGCTTAAAAGTATTCAAACCTTTTACTCTGTGCATTACTTTGTTTAAAATATTTTGATTTGTTTTTATTTTATATTTATATAAATTTTTATTCATAAAAATCTGAAGATAAGTACTTTTTTAATAAAAATGTTTGAATGCAAATAAAAATTATTCTCTTTTTTCCCTCAAATATTGATGGAACTGGTTTTTTAGAATTTTAATACTTTGAATTTCAACAAATTAAGCTATTTCCTCAGGCACAAAGAAACGTTGCAGATCAACAAGTTTGAGTGGATTAGCAGAGCCCACATCTCCTAAACAAAAGCAAAGTCCTTCAACAACAGTAGCCCCACTCTCTTCTCTTGATAATTTTCCTACCTCACCTATACCAGAAAAGGAAAGCTTCAAGATATATAGGTCTAATACTCGTAAGTCAGCAAATTATGATTTATTTATATTTTAAAATATGCTTATTAAATCATTTTTGGTTCAGTTATTACTTTTTAACTCAAGTTCCATTGTTTAAATAGGCAGTGGGCAACCTATGAACCACAGGCTGACTCCAGCCCTCGACATATGTAATCCAGCCTGTGGTCATTTTCAAAACATGTATATAGTAAAGGGCCTACAGAATAATATATAATTGTATAATTAGGTTTATTGTAACTTTTTATTATATACTGATTCTATGCATTGCCTGATATATTATTATTTTTTATTGTATGTTCTTCTTCACCATTTTCATCATCTTTTTCAATAAAGTAGTTGATCATTGACTTGTTGACAAGGCAGCTAGAGATTGTAATAACCTAAAAAAATTTTCCCCTCACATGGGCACCTTCATATTTTATTTGGTTGTTTAAAACTGTTAACCCACTCTTGCTTTACATGTTTAATTTTTTTATTTTGAACACTTGATTAGCATAAAATATTTTACTACTATATTTCCTTGATTCTGAGATATCATCAATTTTAAAATGCACTTTAAGTTTGAAATTGAATTTTACAATCTTTTTAGGGGAAAATTTTAATCAATGTTATTGAATATTGTTAAATAACAAGTTATAAAAAAAAACACATGTAATAGTTATAATTTGCATTTAGGAAATAAGTAACTGCAAAGTGTAAACATCTTAAACTCAATTTATCATTAATTTAAATTATCTGACTATTAAATGATTAGAAACTAATTTATTTGTCTAGAGGTAAGTGGTTTCCCTCCAGGCCAATTCTTTTGTTGCAGAAATTCTAAATTAAAATTAATTTATGATTATTAAAACTGACATAAGATGGTGGCAGAACTACCTGCCTATAGACAAATGATTTAGTTTCTAATCTAGTTACTTAACCATATAATAGCCCAATTACTTGGCACTCTGTTTGGTTTGAATTAATTGTGAAGTAAATATCAAATTTCAGATATTTAAATTTAATTATTAAATTTACACGTTTATACCTCTAACACTTGAGCACTATTTTTGGAAAGACCTATCTTGAATAGTTTTCTTTTTACTTTTCTGACTGGTTATATATATATATATATATAACAGAGGAAAAGTATGGTAATCGGTCAAAAAAATGACCCCCCCCTAAGATTGTTACATTTTTGGACTTAGGACACCTTGAAATGTTGAGAAATGTAAAACAATTTGGGAATAATTTCTATATGTATGGATGTTAGTGTGTGTGCGTGGTATGATTTTGTTCAACCTGTTTGAAGCTTAAAAATGCCTGTGCTTTTTTTGTTGAAAATTACTGAAATTTTGCAGGGAGGTCTGTTTATTAAGGGAATTAATGCTGTTAAATTTTAGTGGTTGAGGGGTTGGGGAGATAATTGGAGTCTTATGTATTTACAATAGGGTCGGACTTAATGATGATTTTACTCGTCATTAGCATTTACAATTTTTTATAAAACCCACCTTTACCCTCAAAATTAAGCTTTTTGCCATTTTATAGTAGTTAAAAATATAAAAATTTTTAAAATAAAATATGATAACAGATGATGCCACCAAAATTTTAAATGTTGCTGGGATAGTTGAGTAACTCATTGCTGGTTTATTTATAAGTAGATAAATATTTAATGTAAAAAATTTATAGTGTGTTTGTGACAGAAAATGAAAAATTTACACCAATGATAAAATGATAATTTCTTTTATTTGACCAAAATATATTAAATAATAAATTGTATATTGAAACTATATATAAAGAATCAATATTTATATTTTCTTTGAGTTTGTCTACTTTTATATGTAATACATAGTTTTAATCTCAATATAAGATTTTTATAAAATGTTATTTAAATTTTGTGAAAGTCTAAATATATTAAATTTAGATTTTCAGATTATAAATAAAAAATGCATTTTTTGATGCTTTATTATTTGTGATTTTGTCTAATGATGATTTTTACATATTAAAGTCAAATAATATTTTTGAAAAAAATTGTTTCGTTATTTAAGTATTACTATGATTTTGTTCTTGATTTAACTTCCTTGTTTAATATAAAATATTTTACCCTACATTAATTTTGATTTTACATTTTTATAGCTCAATTAAAGTTATCTCGTCATTTAAATAATTTTACATTCTTTATTTCATTATAGAAGATCAAGCAAGTGATACAGATCAAAACACAGAAACAAGCAGCACCAGAAGCAGTACTTCTACTAGTAGCATGTCATCAGATAGTGAATCAGGGAGTGAAAGTGATGGAGATGAACAGTCTGGTACAGGCGAACGACGGCGTCAAAGAGGTAAATGATTTTAAGGAATTTAATTACATTTTACAAGTTTAAAATATTTCTTTTCAGCAAAATTCAAGAATAATTCTGTATAAATTTAAATTTTATATATAATTTTTGTCTTGAAAAATATAAAACTGGTATATTTCTAATTTTGACATATAAAATTTAAAAATTTCATGTATTTTATTTTGTATAATAATACAGGATGTCCATAAAGTCCATGTGCAATTTTAAAATTTTATAACTTTATTAGTATTTGTGATAGAGAAATTATGTAGAATGTATTGGAAATAAGAAAATCTATATTTTTTGAAATGTTTTATTGTATTTTATTAAATTTCCACAAGTCCACCATCTTTAGTAAAGGGTAATATGATTTTGTAGTTCTCTAAAAAGATTTGCCAATTGATTTACAGTAATGCCTGAAATCACATTAGTTATTTTAGCTTTCAAGTCTTCTAACAATTGAGGTTTCAGTAGATTTCAGTTCAGCCAACCAAAGGACACAGTTTACTTTTTGTTGAGTTGAAACCATTAATTCTGAAAAAGAAGTATTTTTAAAGTTTTGAAAAATTGTTAAATTATTGTGTTGAAGAGTTACTAATTAATTTCACTTAAAGCTGGATAAATTAAGCTTTATAATACTTTTTACAGATTTTTTTCTATCACAAATACTAATAAAGTTAAAAAATTTTTAAATTGCACACGGACTTTATGGACACCCTGTATATATAGTTCACTTTTATTAAATTTAACTTGCATGAGTCTTAACTCTAAGTAATCTAAACCAATTTTTTTTTTTCATTTTCCATTAAATTTTTAAGCAAAAACAAAAAGAAGTCGCTGATTATTTTTCAAGAACATAATAAATTTGTAAAATATGTTGTAATACTCATTTTAACATATATCCATCAAATATCACATTTTAAAAAATTGTTTATATATGTATTTATTGGTAGACTTCTTCACTTCTACTCTCTTTGTAGCACCTTACTAATCTGAACCCTGTAATAATTAGTTTGGATATTAAGAGTGAACTGTATTCAAATTATATGTATTTTTAAGTAATGTTTTGTTCTGGATTTTTTATTCTTATAAAACACTAGCTGTTACCTGCGACTTTGTCCGCGGAGGTTTTGCAAGCAAACCCCATTTACATTCAATATTTCAATAACCATAGTAATCGTTAGGTCTATATAACACCTACCACTGAAGAGAATTGCCGAGAATCAAACAAACTATTTTCAATTTGATCAATTTTCCGGAATGTTTACAATTGTTCTATAATCGAACCAATATGCAATAACAAATTCGAATTTAAAATGGTTCGAACATTTTTAAAATCGAAATAGATAAAAATATTTATAACAATGTCTGAAATGTTATCAATTTAATACACCTAAGTACTCAATGAAGACTAAACGTAGTTGAAAACAAAAAATCACATGTAAAATAGTACAGTATAAGCCGTTCTTCCGGTTAAGCCTTAATGCTCTCCGTCGCCCCCCTGCGGGGGAATTTCTAAAAATCCCTTCTTAGTGTGCATAGCCATGGTGTACCCTACTAAAACGCAGATAAAAACACAAAAACGCATCTAAAATAGTACAGTAGAAGCCGTTCTTCCGGTTAAGCCTTAATGCTCTCCCTCTTCCCCCCACTTGGGAATTTCAAAAAATCCCTTCTTAGTGTGCGTTTTCATGACGTACCCTAACTGTGTACCAAATTTCATCTCTCTAGGTCCAGCAGTTTGCTCTGGGCGATGATGAATCAGTAAGTCAGTCAGTCAGGACAAGCAATTTTATATATTTAGATTATATAGTATTGAAAGTATTGATATTTTAAAACAAATTAGTTTCATTAATAATAAAATTAAGTTGAAATAATAATTAATAATTTGGATTTAAAGAATAATTTATTTGAACATTTTAAAAATGTTTATTAATTAATTAATTCACTTATATATTGTGTTTACTGTAAGAAATTTTAATGCTCATTTTCAAATGAAAAACAAATTATTTATAATGTTTGGATAATTAAATACTTTAGGGAATCGTGGAAAGTCATCATCTGGATGGAGTGTTCAACAGCAACAACTCATACCACTTCAACCATTAGATTTAGTTTGGGCTAAATGCAGAGGATATCCATGGTATCCTGCATTAGTAAGTAAAAATTTTAATCCTCTTTGTGCATATTTTATTTTAATGTTGTTAAATTAAATGTCTTGATATGAGACGAGTCATTCCAAAGTAATCTTATCCAATTTTGCTTATTTTTCAGTATTTAATAAAATCTTTTAAAGCTTTAAATTTGACAATGTTAACATTAGTTTATAAACCAAACAATAGTAGAGAATTAACATAATTTGCTATTAGGCAATGGGATTATAATTTCAGTAGAGAATTGAGAAAATATTGAAGTTTATATGACAGATAAGGCAAGTTTTAGAATGACAGTAATATTTATAATTAATGCTATAGAACTTAAATTCTCAAAATATCAGATAATTCGTGTAAACTGTCACAACTTTCTTCATCTTTTTCCTCTATATCCACAGCTTCACCTGACAGCAAATCTTGATGGGATCCAAGGAATCCAATTTTTTCTGACCTTCTTCAAAATAATTTGCCAGATGTTTACTATTTTATTGATTCCTGTATCTGAATTACCGAACACCTTTCTTCTAACAGTGCAGTCACTCATTACTTTTTGATGATAAATTTCTTGGATTCTGAAAATTTGAAATGCCAATTTTGTAGTTTCTTAAGGTAGTTGCCAGCAGCTCTCTTCCAATCCATCACTGGACAATATTCTCCCAGCCTGAAAAATGTTGCATGAGGACTGAATAATTTCAGTTGCTGTCAGATTGACTATAACAAGAAGTTTTCATACTTCTTTCTCAATAAGAACAAAAACTCAAACCAAAGGTAGGAATGAATGCCCTGTAATTGGAAAGATAACTTTCTTCACATTTTAAGGTGCCTTATAGGAAATAGCTGCACATTGCACTCATTGAGCTGTTATGATTTTGTTCCTTGCACCAATCTGCACAGAACCTAATTGTGGAAACTGAAGTTAGATCAGTCTTTGATGAATGATGAAAAACAGCTGTTCATCTGGCAGATTTGAGAAGATTATTTCTTGAATTCACACTCTGTACATATATAACTAAAAATGTTATCTTTAGTAAGCAACACAAAGTAAATATATATCAAAAACTTATAATAACTAACTGAAATGTTATTTCAACTTAAAACACAAATTCTGCATAGCTTTATGCAGAATTTGGTGCAGAATATGCAAAACAGGAATTTATAATGGTGTATTGTTAAGTAGGTAAGATGAATTTTGGATTAAACGAAAGTGTGGATAAGACACAGTTTGGAATGACATTCAATTGTCTACAGTAAAGTTTTATCTTGTATGCTTGGTTTTTAATGATAGAAATATTTTATTATGATAGTTCTTTACAATGGTAATCAGATAGTGTAGGTATTACAAAAATATTAAAAAGTGATTAAAATGCCATTTGGAATGACACACCTCATAGCATAAGTAGATTATTCAGATTATAAATTATCCAGGTAATCAAGTAATTTTTGTATGAAATATCCAGATAACTGGTATAAGTTAAAAACAAAATTTTTAAAATGATATTTTAGAAATATCCATCAATCTAAAGTTTACATTACAGTTCTTAATATTGTAGTTCGAAGTTACTGAAAACAATCTCTCTCACATCATTGGTTCCATTCAGGAGCAGACTATAAACCAGAAAACTTGAATATCTTGTCAAAGTAGGATATATCTAGATTTGAGTGTTCGATGGCTCTCCTATTACTAAATATAAATTTTGTTATCAAGACATTTCTGAAACTATAAACAAAATTTTAAATAGAGAAAATATGTCAATACTTGGTGAAATAATCTGAGTAGTTGAGTGTACACTACCCTACAATAATGAACCGGACAGCAAGATGCGATGGCATAAGGTAAAGAATACATGTTTTAATAGGAGGAGGTCCCCCACATGCTGCAATTGCACTAGCAACCCTTCTGGGGATACTTTCAACAAGATTTTGATACACAGCTATGGGCATTTGTGCCCATTCCTGCTTCAAGAATGTCGCCAGCTCTGCTGTAGATTTCGGACTTGGTTCCCTGGTCCATAAGCATCGCTCTAACTCATCCCACAAATGTTCTATTGGGTTTAGGTTGGGACTCTGAGCAGGCCAGGGAAGACGGTTGACATCCATATCTTGATACCACTGCTTGACAGAGGCTGCAACATGACATGGAGCATTGTCGTCCTGGAAGTAACATTCATCCATTCCATAAAATTACCAGAGTGTAGGAAGAACCTGATTGTACAAAATGTTCATGTAGGCATAAATGTCCAATTTACCAGGAACAACATTGCAAACCACCAAGAAAAACACCCCCAAACAAGAACACCACCACCACCACCACTGAACTTGACAGTTGGAATGATGCACTCAGGTAACAGACATTCATCTGGCATTCTCCAAACTCAAACATGCTCATCCGACTGGAAGCATGACTGGTAGCTTGACTCGTCGCTCCAAAAAACAATTTTCCAGTGGTCAACAGACCAGTTGTGACATTGCAAACACCAAGCAAGTCTACTAGCTTTGTTTGATGGGGTGATGTTTGGTTTGTGTGCAGCAACACATCAGTGGATATTGAAGGCGTGCAGTTCATTTTGCAAAGTATTGGGGTGCACCGTAACCCCTGCTGTTTGTTGAACTCACTGTTGATGATTCGGAGCATTTCTTGTGGTTCTTACGAACCTCACACTTCAGGACATGCTGATCTCATTCAGTCAGTTTACGGGGATGACCAACATATGCAGTTCGTGTCCCAACTCTCGTAGTCTTCCACTTCTTTACATCATCATCAACAGTTGATTGTGGCTGTGATAATTCTACCGCAATTGCACAAATAGACTTGCTCCTAATGTGACAACCAACTATAACACCTCTTTCAAAGTCACTAAGTTCCTTTTGTTTCAACATATTGTCAGAATTTCACATAGAACTAACAACATTACCACTTCACATATCATATTTAACCTTATCAGATCACATGCAAGCACTGGATTTGGATAAAATTGACATGTAGTCAGATTTTATGCAAATCCACTTTATTGTAGAGTAGTGTATATTGAATTATACATTAAAAGATTGGAAATAATTTACAATTAATTATAAAATAATTACATTTGATGTAATTAGAAAGGAAATTTATTTTCAGGTGTTTATTAAAATATAATATGTTTCAGCTTTCTTCAAAAGTTGTATTTTAATTTAGTTTAGCAATTCACAAAAGAATTAAAAGCATTTAATTCTTTCACTTGTTGAACTCCCAAAAATCCATTGATGAAATCATCTGCAAAGATTAATCCTTCATATTACCAGTTTGAATTAATAATATTTGCTTTACCATTATTAACTTGTTTTTTGTATATTTAAATTATGTTTCATTAGTTGTTTTATTTATATTCAGTAAAAGTTTTCAGGATTCAAAATTTTTTATCAAGGTGAAAAGGGTTTTGCAATTAAAAGAAGTTGAGAATCACTGTACTAGATAATAGTTTTTATTATTTATTTAGTTTATTAATATTTATTGTTATATGATAAGTTTTAATATTTTTCTAGATAATTAATCCTGATATGCCAAAGACGGGCTATTTTCATAACGGAGTACCGATACCAGTCCCACCAAATGATGTTTTAGCTCTTCAGAAAAATTATGAAGAACAAGTTTATCTTGTCCTTTTCTTTGACACTAAAAGAACATGGTTAGTATTTTCTAATATTAAGATTAATGTTTTAATACTGTTTGAAAATAATTTGTGTAGCTTAAAAAGCCAACATGAAATTTATATTGATTATATTGTTATTTTTTATAAATAAATTTAAAAGTTAGTTATTAATACTAATTGTTATTTACTTGTCAAAAGAATTATTTGTTTGTATAATAATCAAAACTTTCTTAATATCTGTATAGAAATTATTGATCATTACTTTTAAATATTCTAGAATATGAGTCTAATCTATTCACTTTTTATATTGTTTTAAAAATTTGATATTTATTTTGATTGTATTCTGCTGTAAAAAATTTATATTAAATAGTTTGTATTAAGTTTTGATACATAAATCAACAACCAATCCAAAATAAATTATTCATATATGGTTAGTATAAATTTT